>NC_089451.1:0-312500 GCF_026210795.1 Rhizophagus irregularis | reverse complement strand
ATGTTTTTAATAAATAAATAAAGTCTTTTTTTTTTTAATCTTTTTTTTTCCCATACTCTAAATATCCGATGACATTCATTATATTTTGAAATTTTAGAAAGTCAAAATGTTTAAGAGTATTTAAGAAAGTTTTTTGGAAGGTAAATATGTTTATAAATAATTCTCTTTTGTAATATATTATATAGCGTTTATCTAAATTATAATTTTTTATTAGTTGATGAACAAAAAAAAACGAAAATTATACTATAATATTTGTTACGTAATATTTATGTAATATTTGTATATCCTATTCAAAAAAATGATAATTATATTTATTGTGTGAGGAGGATACGAAGGATCTAGTTTTATTTTACTAACAATTACAGTATCTAAAAGACAATGATCGAAACATTTTGATTCACAATATTTATTCCCCTTCTGGAATTGATCAGGTAATTTGGTGTGGTCCTACGCTGTATCAAGAGTAAAGTATTTCGTAAGAAACATATCGAATTCGATTGTTAATTATACAATCAACTCTTTATATGCACCCTCTGTAAACGCAAGTGCACGCTTTTGCTCAGCCCCGAAATTTACACGTTCTCTGGTTGTTTACACTCTATAAATGCACATCCTCCCTTATCTCCTCATCTTTTTTCTGTTGAAATTAATAAATGAAAAAATAAGTTCTTCCTTTCTTTTTTTGTTTAGTGAATTGAAAAATAAAATCACGTGATATTTAATTATCACGTTAAATTTCTTGTTATTGTGAACAATGACCTTTTTTTTTACAGCTTGCCTACTCTTTTAAACTAAAATAAAAAACAATGACCTTTTTTATTTTATTCAACTGGTGACTATGTCTCCATATTTTTTTTTTACACATGGTTCTAAGGAGGTACAATTATAGAGAGATGACTTTGATCAAAATTTCTCTAGGCTATTATCTCAAAAAATATCTATTATTATTAAAATTACATTTTTACGTTCTTGGAATAAACATGTCTCCTATTAAAAGAAAAAAGAATTAAAATTCAATCAATTATTTCTATGAGAATATTGAAAATACTAAGTGAATTTATATCGTTTTGCGATAATCACTTACTGATAAAATTATTACATAATATATTATTACGTTCTTGCTTAATATGCTTCATATTTCTCGGTAAAGATGGGCTAAACAGCTTTGAACTTTGACTTAAACTTTATTAGCATAAGATATAAACTCACAAATTAAGTACAAACTAATCTCAGAAAATACAAAGTGAAAAAAAAGTAATAGAAACATTTAAAATACTACATTACACCTTTATCTATTCCTGTATGCCCCGACTTATTTAAAATACAGAGGAAGAAGTATATTTTCTCCGTAAAAATTGCTACGAAAATTTATTACTTGATGTATAGATTATCATTAACCAATCCAAATTCGTTAAAGCTGTCCCCAATCAGGGTAAATAAAACGTCAGCACCATATGCTTATAAAAAAATTATAAAGTATTTGATATATTAATAAACCAAATTTCTAATATAAATAAAATTTGATATAAGCTTTTTTTAGAGTTTTTTAGATACTATTAAAAAATTTAATAGAAAATGTGGTTAAAATACAATAATCAGGTAGTATAAATTGTGGTATATAATGGTATTATAAAACATATATTGGTATTTTTTACAAATATTGCTATAATAAAAGTAAAATATACCATTTTATCTTTTTCTTTTTAAATGATTGATTAGCCTAAAGGAGCTATTAAAAAGAAAAAAAAAAATAAAAGATGATTTTGCTGTTTTGCATTATAAGTCTATTTCAGCTTACAGTTGTATTTGTCCCTCTTAAATTTTTGTAATTTATACATATTTATTTATATATATATAAATATGCATTTTAGTACACAGTCAGAACTCGATATAATGAACCCTCCCTTCAAGCTATTTTGAGTCATATCGAATATTCGATAAATCAAATACCGATTTATATATTAAAAAGTATAAAAATCGGTATATCTGAAAAATATATCACTTAGAATGTGTTTATAATATCAATAGTTCAATACAATGTTAGCTTGTAAATAAATACACCGAAATTGAGACTCAAAGATATCAGGTGGTCTGCTGCGTCGAATAAGGATGGTATCGAATAAGTAAGTATGAAGACTAGTTTATGATTAACTTCGTTATATGTAATATCGCGAAATTTATAATAAATTAATTATAGATGGTTTGAGTTTGTTCGTTATGACCAAAACCCGAATCGTTATATCGAGTTATGACTGTCATCACATCCGTGCTTTTCCAAAAGGTTACATAATCATAAATGATAAATATATATCTGAGTGCTAGAAAAAGACCAGATTGATAAGAACAAATTTTTTGGCATAGTGATCAATCGATGCCAATTTGAATACTTGATTCATTATTTTTTAAAAAAAAATTTAGTACTCACCCAAGTGCGTTGAATTTTAAACAATCACGTGTTATTAATCAATACTGTTTTAGTAAATTGATTGATAAAGCTCTGCTATTTTTTTTTTAACAATTCGGCATTTCCAAGTTTGCCGAATCCGAATCGTCGAGTTGCCGAATTGCCGAATTGCTAAATTGTAATTTGATGATTTGTAATAACTTTTTTTTAGAAGTATTGATTAATAATAAATTATCCAGGATTAAATGCATGTAATAATTATAAAATATAATCTTATAATTTGAATTCGGCAATTCGGTAATTCATTTCGCGGTGTAATCTCAATGCCTGTTAAATTTCAGTCGGTTGCATTTTTCGGTTATATGCATTCTATTGGTGAAACACCGAAAAAACCAAAAAATATATTTCACATGTTACACAAAATAAACCGACCGAAAAATGCAACTGACCGGAAATTGAACTGGGCTATCACTACTATTTAAACGAATAATCAAACAATATCATTATAAAGCCGTATTGGGTAATAACGATCAGCCCTTCGACAATTATAGAATTATGATTAACGAATTCTTATATCATTAATTTTATTACTAAGATTGAATATGGAATAATCGCGTATCGGAAAAATCTCGGAGCGAAAATAACTTGGAAAGAAAACAAAGAGGTCGGAAAAATTTCGGAACGAAGAGGAAAAATGGATAACTTTTAATAATTTCGTATCACTCAAAATTCATTAACATCGGTCCGAAATTATACCGATGAATGATGCAAAACGTGTAAACATACTATTTATTTTTCGCACATTGCTTATCAACGTTGAAGAATATAAGTAGGATAGATTTTTCGCTGTTAGATTTCCCAATAAGATACTTTTTTTTGAAAATTTTTATTTCTTTTCTCTTGATTTTTGTCTTTTTTATTAATAATAAACAATGGTCCAAATTGAAATCTCAAAAGATTTTGGATATGTAAGCATTGATTCAACCTATAATGTTATTTATTTTCAAATATTTTTTTGTTAAAAAAATTTCTTTTTTATTAGGTCGTTTCTACCGGGTTTGCATCGGTAATTTTGGTAACTTATCTTGGATTTAAAGTAGGACAAGCACGAAGACTTGCTGGATATCCCTATCCTTATGGTAAAATATTAGAAATATCTGATTTATGTACTAAACGTAAATATATTAATGATTGTTTTTTTAGTTTATGCAACAAAAGAAGAATGTGAGAAAGATCAAAAGAAGTTGCTCTTTAATTGTTATCAAAGAGTTCATCAGGTAATTGAAATTATTATTAAGCATATTAGGTAAATTATTTTAGACTGCTAAATTTTATTTATTTATATTTTTGATATAGAATACTTTGGAATTCTATCCTGCATTTCTTTTCACGTATGTATAAATATTATCATTATATTTCGTTAAATTTCCTTATAAATGATTGGTTAAATAATATCAATATTTAGACTTGTTGCTGGTGGAATTAAACATCCAATCCTTTCTTCTGTTGCCGGTGGAATTTGGATATTAGGTAAAACATAAAATTTTCTTATATCTCTTTTTTTTTACTCAAAATTTTTACTTACTTTTTTACTGACTTAATATAGGTCGAATATTTTTTGCTTCGGGTTATTATACTGGTGAACCAAAGAAAAGAACAAGAGGTTTCTTTGGGTATATCGGTTCATTGATTTTATTCGGTACTACAATTTCTAGTGCCATTTCTTTATTGAGCAGTTAAATCAAGCTTTAGTTAATTTGAATTTTTAATTGAATTATTATCTATATTTATAAATATATATATATGTATTTTCAAATTTCAATAAATTTTATGGCGTAACTTGCATTATTATTTTCCAATTTTGGTATTTAAAACTTGTTAGTTAACACAGAACGAATTATCTATCGACCAAAGTATCCTACAAATATTTGATTAATCTGTATATCCGAAATCCAACAAATTTGACGCAAAAATTTTATAAATTTTTAAAATTATTAATGCCAATTATAATTACATATGAATATAATTAAATGCAAATTTTATTAAATTTTTTTTTTACAATGTAAATTAATTATTAATGTTTTATATTTTACTAGAATACTAAATATTATTGCAAAATATCTAAATATTATTGCCAAAAATATCTAAAGTTTAAATATTATTGCCAAAATTATCTAAAGTTTAAATATTATTGCCAAAATTATTAATATTTAATATTATTGCAAAAATATCTAAAAGTTTACACATTAAAGAAATATAATACAGTTTTTTTTTTTTTAATTTTAATTGTTTTAAAAAATGTCTGTAATGTCTGTTCTATTAATAGTCTTTTTTTAATCTAAGTCTAAATCCATATCATCAGATTCAGATTCTGGTATGTGAATTGTTATTGGTAAGTTAAATGGCGCAACTTGCTGTTCTTGTTGTTCATCATGTGGCGCTGTGGGCATTTTAAGCATACTACTTTGAACAATTGCGGGAGAACGACACGTTGGACAATGAAAGTTTAACGGATGTGGAATTGAATTAAAATCACCTGGCGAATATCCTTCAACTAGTAAGGATGTTCTTAAACACGAAGCGTGAAATCTATGATGACATTGTGGCAATGTAATTACGGGTGTTTGTGCATTGTTTTCTGTTTCTTCACAGCAACCAACACTCGCCAAGTTACATGTTGGTTGTGAATCATGTGAATGTGAATTTGGTTGTGCTACATTTGTCGTCTCAGGAGGAGTTGGAGATGCAGTTGTTGTTGAATCATTATCATTTTTTTGTTCTGCTTCTTCTTCAATTTCTTTTCTGCATAAAGGACACGAATTATTTTGTCTTAACCATTGGAAAAGACATGACTCGCAGAAAATGTGATTACATGGCATTTGACGTACGGTCACTTTTTCCTTATTTTCTTCAGGGAGTGAAAAATGTTCTAAACAAATTGGACAGCTTGCTTGCGAATCCACATATTCTTTGGTTATAGTAATAATCGGTAATTTCTTAAGAGCAGATTCTGAAGCACGTGGTTTGTGAACTTGTTGTTGTGGGAAGAAGAAAGGTGTGAAGAAAAATACACCTGGAGAAGCCTGACCATCACCCCCTGGAATCGGATATACGAAAAATTGAACTTGAGGAATTTGTTCTTGTTCTTGTTGACCTTCTTGACCTTCTTGACCCTGTTGACCTCCTTGGCCTCCTTGAGAACCATTATCCTGTGAATTATTTTCGCCAGAAGACCGTGCTCGTTCTCTAAAAATGATATTTATCGGAAAGAATAATCCGGGAAATCCACCACTATTTTGATTTGGTGGTGGTGGTGTTTGATTTTGAGTTCTTGATTGCTGCGATTGATTTACGTTTGTATTTTGTCCTGTTTGATTGTTTTGTTGTCCTTCCATTTTTTTAAAAAATAAAATATAAAATGTGTGTAGAAGAAAAGTATTTTTTATTTTTAAAAAAATGTAGCCGGCGACTATTTATATAAAAATGAATATTTGTAATTATATTATTGGCATGGAACTTACGAGAAATTACCAGTTAGGTATGGTCGGTCATCTGATATATAATTGGCGATATTAATGTGTAAACAAAATCATCATTTTTCCTTTTTAAGAAATACCGGCTGTATGTGACGCAATTTTAACCGATGATTCCAGAAATTACTTGTAGTTATTTTAATTATTTATGTTATTTATGAGGTAATAATAACATAACATAAAGGGCTGAGAATAATACATTTGTATTACACAAGGAAATAAGCAGTAGAAAAAAAAAATATTAAATGACTTTTGTTATCATCTATTCTAACCTATTTTTATATAGGGAAAAATATTACATTGGATAACAATCGATTGTCGATATATTCCGTCATTAATTATTATATATAGATAGATATTAACTGGGTATAGCCAGTATAAAGTCAAGTTATATCACGTGAATGTATTTTAAAAAACTGCTGACTAAAATTTTTACGGTTAATCGGTTAATATTTTCGTTCGTAAAAAACCGTAACCTATTACCGTATATAGATTTATTCGCTGTTATATATCATGCCAAAACTTTAATGCCGAAAGTGAGTTGCGATGCTATGCTGCCATTAGTGCCATAGCCGAAATGCCAGTAGTGTGGGACATTAATAATAACTTACATATTAAAACATATTAATGAGAAGAGATTATTAATCTGGTTTCTTATACAGCATATCTCATCTACATTTTCCGACCTGAAGATTATTAATTGGTTTCTCATATGATCGAATAAATTCTTTTTTTCTAATGCATATATTGGATCTACATACATTCCACCTCTCCTTTCTTTTATTATTTGGCAGTCCAACTACAATAACATTCATGTAAACCCACATATGAATAATACTCCACTAGACTTTATCATGTTGTGATATGTTAATAACCGGTGAGGAAGAAGAAAAATAATAGTGAACATCCGCCTTTGAATGACTCATATTTATATATTTTCTGACAATTTTTCAAGTATTGGATTGAAAGAAATTCTTGGAAAAATATGGAACGATCTAGATTAAATTATCCGCAGTTCCGTACCACCTAAAAAATACTGAACCATTAAAGATTAACGTTATGTCGTGACAAGTTTACAGCCATTTGCCCATATTGTTCCTTAGTTTACACAATTTATTTCATAAGATTTTTTTAGTATCGTTAAGCTTTCGTAAAGCCGTTTCGCTTAAACGATAAAGGAAGCACTAATATGACTATCGCTCTTCACGAAATCCTTAAAATACGTATGTTTTTTAACTCTATTTTTTTTGTGGAAAAAGTGATTTTTTGACATCAAACTTTTTATTTAAGGTATCCTCGATGCTATAAGATCTGTTCAACCTCCTGGAGGCTGGAAGGTTGTGGTGGTAGATGAAGCATCATTAAAGATCATAGAGTCTGCTTGTAAGATGTTTGACATTCTCGAAGAGAAAGTAACTTGTAAGTCGCAACCGATTCACTTATATTCCAAATAAAAAAATTTTGATTAACAAACAAATGAAATCTTTTGTTCTTTATAAAGTGGTAGAAAATCTTGAAAAACCCCGTCAAGCTTATCAATCACTTGATGCTGTCTATATAATTACTCCAACTTACGAATCTATCAATAAAGTGATCGAAGATCGTAAAAACGGACCGTTATACGCTGGTGTTCATTTATTTTTTACGTCAAGTAAGGAAATTTAGTTTCTTAGGTGATCTATTTTTCATTTTCGAATATTAACTTAATTAAATATCTCAGGACCCGATGATCGATTACTTCACATGGTAGACAGCTCATTACCGAAAGAATATATGAGACAACGTCATGATCTCTTTATCGAGTTTCATGGTATGTTATAAATTTATCATTTACTTTTAATATATTATATACTATAGTTCGAATATGGTTAAATTAATGTATTGTTTAATTTTATAGCTAAGGAAGCACATGTTTATTCATTCGAATCACCTTCAAGTTTTTTCAAATTATATTCACCTGCGGATACAGAATTTGATAATGAATTAAGGATAATTGCTAAAAAAGTAATTATAAGCATAAATTATGATTAATTATATAATTTATACTAAAATTTATTTTGTTATCTAATAGCTTCTTTCTGTATGTATTTCCATGGGCGAAAATCCATTGATTCGTTATCAAAGATCTCTCGATTCTGATCATGCTACAAAAGCTCTACCTTATAAATTGGCAATGTTAGTTCAAAATGAATTGGATTCTTATGTCAGGCTAAACCCAGGATTTCCCGTAAATATAATTTGATATTTGGTCTTATCAATTCATTATATACATGATCTTTTTTTTTTTAAAAAAAAAAAAATTTATTTATAGCCACAAGATTCTCCACGTCCACGTGGTATTTTATTTATTGTGGACAGGACTATTGATATGTATGCTCCATTTTTACACGAATTTACCTATCAAGCAATGGCTAATGATCTTTTGCCAATTGAAAATGGTCATAAGTATGAGTATAACTATACTGGTGAAGATGGTACTCAAGCAACAAAAGAAGCTATACTTGATGAATCTGATAAAATTTGGGTTGAAATTCGACATAAACATATGAAGGATTGTATTGATAAGCTTATGAAAGATTTTAATGAGTTTTTAACCGACAATCAGGGGTTCGCTGAAAAGTAGGTTTTTTTTAGGAAATTATTTTCTTATTCTTTTTTTTTTCCTTTCTCTAAACAACTTCACCATCTCAGAGATAAAGCTGTTAATTTGAATGATATGAAAAAAATGTTGGCAACCTTACCACAGTTTCAAAATATGAAAGAAAAGTTTTCCGTACATTTAAATATTGCACAAGAATGTATGTCTTTGTTTGAGAGAGAAAGACTTGCAGAAACAGCAACAATGGAACAGGTGAATAATATTAACAAAATTAAAAGTGTAAGGTATTATTTATACTAATCAATTTTTGGGGAATAGAATTGCGCTACAGGACATACAGCCGATGGTGCACACCCAAAAACCTTGGTTGAAGATATGGTCCCACTATTAGATAATCCTGTTGTGAGGTAATTTTACTCTTATCTTTTAATGAAATTATTCTCTTTTAACGGGATCTGTAACTTATTAACCATTCTTTAATATTATAACAGTTCGTTAAATAAGACTAGAATGCTTATGTTATATATTATGTATAAGAATGGTATTCTTGAAGAGGATAGACGTAAATTGCTTGCTCATGCAAGAATTACATTAGAGGAGAATGATGCTTTGAATAATTTGACGTTATTTGGAATCAAATTGCTTAGAGTGTGTATTATTTTTTTTTTTTTATTAATTATTTGAAAGTATTATTTAATAAGTAATTGATTATTAATTAATTATTATTAGGCTTCAAAGAACATTAAAAAGAATAAGAAATATCGACAAAAACCAAGTGATGATATTCAATATGAAATTTCCCGTTATATTCCAAGACTAAAGCTCGTTATAGAGGTAAAAATTATAAATTAAAATTATTGTCATTTTTAATCTTTTTTTTATTTATTTTTATTGATTCAAGATATTTTCATCCTTTGTTAGAGTCATATTAATGGCCAAATAGATCACACTGCGTATCCATATACAAAAGATCCAACAGGAGATCCTGATGGTTCAAAAGGAACACAACAAGGTCCTGTATCTTTAAGAAGCGCAAGAGCTGGATGGTATAAAAAAGGCCAGGCGGTAAATATAACATATAATAGTTTATATTATCACTATATACAGTTTTCAATATTAAAAATTATTAATTCTCTAGGTTGAAAATCGAGTAGGAAGGATAATAGTTTTCGTTGCTGGTGGAGTTACATATTCTGAACTTCGTAGCGCTTACGAGATTAGTGAAAATGAAAAATTGAAAAAAGATGTCGTTATTGGTGAGTAATTAATTATTCATTAATTTATTTTTTTACAATATATAATATTAACAAATTGTCATTATAGGATCGACACATATCATTACACCTCAACAATTTGTTGATGATTTGAAAGTTCTTCGAACGAGAGGATACGCGCAACCTCCAGTGCAGCCTCAATTTCAACAACCTCAATTGCAACAACCTCAATTGCAATCTACCCCACCACAATTACCACCTCGTCAAGGATTACCACCAAAACCGGATAATGCACCAAATTATTATATTCAACCGCAACCGCAATCGCAGCAACAACAACAAAATAGATATTACCCAGGTGGACCGGGTGGATACGGACAACAACAATCAACTCCTCCACTTCCACCTCCACAACAAGGATATTCTAGTGGTGGATATGGTGGATATCAACAAGGATATTCACCTTCTGGATATCCCCAAGGACAACCAAGCTATCAAACACAAGCTCAAACTCCATATGGCTATGGAATACCACCAAATCAACCAAATCAACAATATGCTAATCTTCAAAAACCATCTTCGGCTGGTTCATCATCATCAACAAGTTCATCAAAACCTAAATCTAAACTTTTTGAAAAGTTTGGTAAATATTAAGCTAATTTTATTTTAATCATTATTATTATACATTTGTAGTTTTAATTTTATAGACAGATTTCATTAATATAAACAGAATTAAATAATTAATACTAGGGTACTGTAGTTATTACAAATTTTTATTTTTGAATAATATATTTATTTAGTATTCTTTATCTAAATATAGACTTTTTATTGTTAGTAAAATAAAAAAAAAAAATAGCTATAATAAATTAAATAAAATTTATATATTCTAAAAATACTTTTTTAAATATTAAGTAGTTATGTATTTTCTATATATTTTTTTTTTAACCTAAACATTAACTTAATTTAAAACCACCAATCCAAAAGAATAGAAAAACAAAAACCAAACTGAGAGCGGAAGGTAATAAATTAAGTTGAAGAACAAAATAAATCCATAAAGTTGAAATAGGGGGACATTTACGCATTACACCAGAATAAGGACTTTTATTAAAAATATAAATCATGTAAGATCCAGATGCTATAGAACCTAAAAACATAAATGCTTGCATCCATGTTTTATTTACGTTTTTATTTGTATAATAAACAAAAAACCATAAAACTAAAAAGATAAATAAATTCATTAATTTATTAGTAAAAAAAAATATCAATTTCTAGTTAAAAAATATCGTAATATTTTAACGACGGGACTTACTTGGAGCCATTTTCAATACTCTAACAGAAAATGGTAAAAAGGAAACATCCTCATTATACTGTCTATGTACTAAAATATCCATTACAGAATAAACAGAACAAAGTGGTATAGTGTAAATAAAAGCTTTAAATATTGGACCATGAGCAAAAGGATCATCAGCCTCTTCTGCTACAGAACTTCGCTCTTGACGTTCTGTTTCTACTTGATTAAGTGTTTTAAATATACCAGACTCTTTTATTAAACGCATTTTTTCATCGTCTGGTATATCATCAATTTCTGGCGAATATGATGATGATGATTTATTAAAACGGTTTGTCGGGTTACTCATTGTTATAAAGTTAGATTTGGTTCGATTTTTAAGTTTTAATTGTTGTAAAGAGAAAGAAAGGTGGTTTCTTTACAGAAAATTGGTGGTTTAATTATACTTTTTGGTGTGATCGGCATATTGCATTTATACTTTAGAGTTGAACCTATCAAAATTAAATTATTAATTGCAATACACACTAAAAATCGACCACTAACAATTAACCACTTTTCAAAAGATTGCGCATATACAGTACAATTATTATATTAAAAATTAATTGTTTAAAAAAAAATAATTGTATATAAAATTATTAAATTATAAATTATTATTAAATAAATTTTCAAAATATGAACAAACTGATAGTTTTTTTTTTTTCAATGTTTCAATTTTGGGTGGATATATGGAATTTTGATAATAAATATTATTAAAAAAAATGGTTAGCTATTGAACGTCAAATCACGTTTATAAGCATGCAAAGAATATGATTGGCACATTAAAAATAATTGGCAGAGCGTGATCATTTATATGTTATACTTTATTTTTATTAATATGATGATAACAAGCATTAGTAAAAATAATAATAATAATAATAATAATTATTTAATTAATTTTAAAATATAATCCCTTTAAAGTAAATAAATCATTATGTAATTCTTCAATAGAAATTATCATACTTGTATTCTTATAAATCGCATAAAGTATACATGTAGTGCATGAGATCATTATAATAGACATGCATACTAACATCGTATTCCTATCCATTTTGAATATATTATAATTTTTTTTTTTCAAATAAAAGGTATTGGGTTAACCTCTCTCTTTAAAGTTTCTGTATAAAATTATTTACTTAAAATTAAATTAATTAAAAATTAAAAAACAGAAATACTTCAAAAACATACCAAAAAATTTTTGGTAACGTGACAACGAATTTTATTTTTTTTTTTTGATAATTTGATAATCTAATTAATAATTGAATAATTGTAATTTATGTGATATAGAAAAGTCTTTTTCAAAATTTGATAATTTGATAATATCTTAACCATTTTTTTTCAAGCGCTTATATATAAAAATATAAGGAAATTTTAATGAAATTTCAACTGAAAAAAAATTCATTATTTATTATTTATTACAAAAATGGGTTCATAGTAATTTTATTTAATATATCATTAAACCTATTGGTTGATCGGCATATAAGATCTATAAAGTTTTATATCGCTTATACAGTAAGTGAAAATTAATTATTTTTTTTTGTAGAATTACGAGATAACAAAAGTTTTTAATATATTCATTAAAAAAAATTAGTTTTATTTATTAACTATTATATATTATATCTCACACACACTACATAATACTGGTCGAAGTGGTATGGTTTTCACTAAACCTTGGTGTACGTGATTGAAACTTGTCCAATTTGCATAATATTTCCATATCATTTTCACAAAAACTGGAAACTTCATTAAAATCTGACGTATACCTTGGAAATTGAACAAGTTTCCACCAAATTTAATAGTATAAACTTCGTGTAAACCATATCTCTTTGACCTGCGTAATATAATAAAGTAATATACTAATTTTGTAATGATGCTAATAAGTTTCTCAAAATTTTTTAATGTTTTAGTTTGCAAGTTCTGAAGTTGCTTATTTAATGATGGAACTAAGTTAAATTTATTTTTAAAAATACAAAATTTTTATTATTTTTAAGATACAAAAATTAAAATAAAAAATCCGACATTTTTCATATGGACCGATCTACGTTATTAATAAAATTTAAAAACAGAAAAATACTATTCACCAAAAAATTTCGGTAATGTGACCTAACAAATTTTATTAGAATTTTTATCTTAGTAAAAATTTCGCAAAAAAATATCGTATAATAATAAGTTGTAATTTTAGAAATCCTGCAGTAATTTAATAATTGTAATAAAAAGATAATTTATAATGTGTTACATAGAAAAGTCTTCTTCAAAACTTAAAGAATAATATACATTTCAAAGCAAAAATACTAAAATATTAAGCGAAAAAAAAGAAATAAGTATAAAAAAATTTAAAAAATTTTGTGTCAGAAATAAAATAAGTAATTTTTTTTTATCTAAGGACAATTTATTACAATTAATTACGGTACTAACTATTAATAAAATATTTATTAGTATGATGATAACGGATAACAAGACATTGGTAAAAAAAAAATAATTACTTAATTAACTTCAGTGTTAAAGTTAATGCATACTAAATCATTTAAAATAGGTGAATTCCAGTTAATAGAATTTTTATATCTGGCATTTTTATAAATCGCACATAATGTCACTATAGCATTTATTATGTATAGAATCATTATTGTTATAGCGAATATAATGCATACGATCATCGTATTATTATCCATTTTAAGTATAAATTATGATAATGAAATTAATGATAATACAAAATTACAATGGAAGAAAATAAAATAATTAGTTATCGATATTTATATTTATTTTTAAAAAATATTTAAAAAATATTTGATTTTTTGGAGATTTTTTTAAAAATTTCATGCGTAATTCATTTTACAAAAATGACAATAATAGTTAATAAATAAAAAATAATTTTTATTTTATTTTGACAAATGAATTTTTAAAAACTTAGACTTTGAATTCATCTTTTATGAGATATATTTCGTATTGCTACAAAAAAAAACTTTCAAGTTTCAACTACTTTACCTATTTTACCGGTTAATACTTTATTTTTTAAAAATTTTTTACTTTTTGGGTATATCTGGTGTACAGTATATATCCTCGCTTTTCCATGTACTCTACTTCTTCCAGTTTTATTAAATTCTTTTGACTTGACAGAAATATTATTATATATAACCAATGATTATATTTATAATAGTTCAGGCCTAGACTTAAACTTAATTTTTTTTTGTAGTAATAATAGAGATAACAAATTCTTTAATATATTTATTTGTCAAAATCAAAAAAATTTAATTTTATTTATTGACTACTATATTTCACACACACACGATATAATAAAGTAATAGTACCTTTTGTAATGCTAATAAGGTTCTCAAAATTTTTAATGTTTAGTTTGCAAGTTCTGAAGTTGCTTATTTAATGATGGAGCTAAATTAAATTTATTTTTAAAACAAAATTTAATTTATTTTAAAATGCAAAATTAAATTTATTTTTAAAATACAAAATTAATAAAACCGTATAGTTTTTTGGCCTAAATTTTAATTAAAAAGGTTTAAATTAAAATTATAATGTGGCTAAAGTTAGTTTTTAGTCGGTAGATTTAGTTAGTTTATTTTCGTTTATTGTAAAATTTTTGATATGTATTATGTTATTTTTGTGTGTTTTATTTTTGTGAAAAGTTATGGGTTAGTTACTTTATTAGCGGATGTATAGCGTCTAAATTGTGATAGGTTGTTTTATATAATTATCACAATATTAATAAAGATTAATTATTAAAAAAAAAAAAAACGTATCGTTTAGATTACGTTTAGACTTTAGATTACTTCTATATAATTGTGTACACATGATAACGATTTTATTATTATTATTATTATTTTATTATTATTTAATAATATAAAAAAAAAATTTTTTTTTTATACATACGATACGAAGGAATAAAATTTTTTTAATTATAGAGGTAGATCTAAACGATACGGTTACACACAAATTTTTTTAATTATATAGAGGTAATCTAAACGATACGATCACGCGCAAATTTTTTTTAATTATATAGATATTAATTACAAAAAAATGAAAAAAATCAAAATCATTATGTTTAATTATACTCTTCTTTTTAATCGATCGGCATAAGATCACGTTTTTTAATTTTGGCACGGTTAGGGTATAGGTAAAGTTTATATCGTTTATACGCGAAAATCAATTATTTTTTTATTGTAGCAATACGAGATAACAAATTCTTTAATATATTTATTTGTCAAAATCAAAAAATTTCATTTTATTTATTGACTACTATATTTCACACACACACTACACAATGTAATAAATACCTTTTGTAATGCTAATAAGGTTCTCAAAATTTTTAATGTTTTAGTATGCAAGTTCTGAAGTTGCTTATTTAATGATAGAGCTAAATTAAATTTATTATTAAAACAAAATTTATTTTACTTTAAAATGAAAATTAAATTTATTTTTAAAATACAAAAATTAATAAAACCGTATCGTTTAGATTACGTTTAGACTTTAGATTACCTCCATATAATTAAAAAAATTTGTGTACACACGATAACGATTTTATTATTCTTATTATTTTTATTTTTATTATTATTATTTAAAAAAATTTTTTTTTATACAATCCGCCCGTGAAATACAACAAAACTTTTTTAATTATATAGAGTAATCTAAACGATACGGTTACACACAAAATTTTTTAATTATATAGTGATAATCTAAACGATACACAAATTTTTTTTTTAATTATACAGATATTAGTAAATTCTGGTAAACAATCATTATATTTAATCATTTATTTTTATTTTTTATTTATTTTACTTTAAGAAGAACGGTTATTCTAGTCATTATATTTAATCATAGTATAATAAAAAAAATTACGCCATAAAATTACGATTTTTAATTTTGGCATGACGGGTAAAAATAGGTGAAGTGATTGAAAGTTTATATCGATTATACGTGAAAGTTAATTTTTTTAATTTTATTTATTGACTATATCTCTCACACACTACACAATATAATAAAGTAATATACTGTAGTACCTTTTGTAATGCTAATAAGGTTCTCAAAATTTTAATGTTTTTAGTTTGCATAAAATATAAAATTTAATTTATTTTTTTAAAAATACAAATTTAAATCTGACATTATTAAAATTTAAAAACAGAACGACCAAAAAATTTCGGTAACGTGACTTACAAATTTTATTAGCATTTTTATCAGAAAAATTTTCACAAAAAAATACTTGTATAATAATAATAAGTTGTAATTTTAGAAATTTAACAGTAATTTAATAATTGTAATAAAAAGATAATTTTATAATGTGTTACATAGAAAAGTCTTCTTCAAAACTTAAAGAATAATATACATTTCAAAGCAAAAATACTAAAATATTAAGCGAAAAAAAAGAAATAAGTATAAAAAAATTTAAAAAATTTTGTGTCAGAAATAAAATAAGTAATTTTTTTTTTATCTAAGGACAATTTATTACAAAAAAGAGCTTTAATTACGGTACTAACTATTAATAAAATATTTATTAGTATGATGATAACGGATAACAAGACATTGGTAAAAAAAAAAATAATTACTTAATTAACTTCAGTGTTAAAGTTAATGCATACTAAATCATTTAAAATAGGTGAATTCCAGTTAATAGAATTTTTATATCTGGCATTTTTATAAATCGCACATAATGCCACTATAGCATTTATTATGTATAGAATCATTATTGTTATAGCGAATATAATGCATACGATCATCGTATTATTATCCATTTTAAGTATAATCAATATAATTATGATAATGAAATTAATGATAATACAAAATTACAATGGAAGAAAATAAAATAATTAGTTATCGATATTTATATTTATTTTTAAAAAATATTTAAAAAATATTTGATTATTTGGAGATTTTTTTAAAAATTTCATGCGTAATTCATTTTACAAAAATGACAAAAATGGGTTCATACTACAGAAATTTTATTTTTCAAAAAAAATAATAGTTAATAAATAAAAAATAATTTTTTTTTTTATTTGACAAATGAATTTTTAAAAACTTAGACTTTGAATTCATCTTTTATGAGATATATTTCGTATTGCTACAAAAAAAAACTTTCAAGTTTCAACTGCTTTACCTATTTTACCGTTTAATACTTTATTTTTTAAAAATTTTTTACTTTTGGGTATATCTGGTGTACAGTATATATCCTCGCTTTTCCATGTACCCTACTTCTTCCAGTTTTATTAAATTCTTTTGACGTGACAATATTTAACTAATGATTTGATATTTATAATAGTTCAGACCTAGACTAAACTTAGTTCGAAATTCAGTTTTGAATTGGCAAATATTCTAAGTATAAACCAATAATTTATTCTGTCCAAAATTTAACTTATATTATACCTATTATTAAAATTAACTAGTATTACATGTCTTCATTTTCTTCAATTATCTCTTCAACTTTTCTTTCCTTGACCTGTTTATAGAATAATTCTACTAGTTTTTCGCTAGTGGTTGCATCTATAATATTCTTGTCCTCTCTAACTCTTATAAATCTAGGAGCTCTTAGAGAAAGTCCTTTGTTTTGATCCACTTTGCCAATAGCAGCTTTATAAACTGGTGATATTGTAATATCCGCGCCTTATAAATTTAACAGTAAAGATTGCAAATAAATAATTAATTAATTGAAGAATATATATTTAAAACATGTTCTTACCTTTAATTTCCCAAACTTCACTTGGTTCGAACCAAGCTAAAATTTATCAAGGAAATTTTTTTTTTTTCAGTAAATAGTTTCGAATTTCCAAAATAAACGGTAATGTTTTTACATACCATCTGGTCTAAGGCTATCATCAACATCAAAATACCATTTTTTATATTGTGATATATTGCCACTTTCCAGAGAATATCTTGATTTTAATTCCTTATAGAATTCATCACTAAATCCTGACATACATTTACAAACACTTTCAAATGTCTCTGTATTAGGATTATAAATCGCTAATAAAATTGGACTCCACCATCCGGCTTTTCTGCCATTTCCGTACCATGCAGCAATTGGCTTTTAAAAGACAAGTTAGATTTCACATTGTTTCAACTAACAATGTCAAAAATGTGTTTATTTACCACAACATCCAAGCTGTCTCCAATACCATCAATATAATCCTTTTTTACTTTTAACCAGCTTTTGATTCTTTTATCTAATTTATTAAATAATTGAAAAAAGAAATTAATAGTTTGACCCTCTATATATACAACCGATTTAAATAATACTAAACATATGTAAAATATCATACAGACCAGGTTCATAGCTAGCCAATAAATTCATTCGTGTTTTGTTTTCTAAATTTTTTGGTGAATCGTCTAAAACTTTAATCATTATACCTTCACATCCAAATTCTATCGATTCTTTGAAAAATAAATGAATTTCTTCTGGATCCGATGATTCAATATGATTAACGTATGTAAATCTATTTTTGATTTCGGTAAATTTAGTCCTCAAAAGTTCACGTCTCTCTCTTAATGACCTTTTCAAAAGCGACTTTAAAAAATGAATTAGGTTAAATAAGAATATTAAATAAAACAACTTATCCCTTAAAAATACTAACCTCGCCATTTAAATACATCAAATCAAAAGCAAAAATACAAATAGGTATGGTGATTGATGATAACTTAACATTTTTCCTTGATCGATTAGTTAGCGTTTGAAAATTTTGTATTATTCCCTCGGAATCAATAGCTACAATTTCACAATCCATAATAAAGGAATTGACATTATTCAAACAAATTTGAGGAATTAACTCGACCACATCAGGGAATCTCTCAGTCATATTCTGTTAAAAAAAATTTTTTTTTAAAAGCTATTTAAACTCTGTAATAAACAGGATTAAAAAAATTACCTCTAAATTACGACTAAATATAGTAACTTTTTCGTTAGCATCCATGTGAATTTGTGCACGTTGCCCATCATACTTATACTCACAATTGAATAATCTTCCTTCAAAATTTTCAAAAACTTGTCCTAAATCTCGTATAATTTCACCTAACATCGGTCTCAAAGGCACACCTTTAAAATAAAAATAAGTCAGTTTAAAAAATTTTATATCTTAAATTTTTTTATATTTTTTATATAAAATTTCTCGTGAAGATAATTACCGACTCTTAAATGACAGAAATCCAGTAACTTTTCTATTGGATGTTCCAATAGACATTCAACAATGCCATTATAATTAGGAAATTGTGCGTAACATTCTTTCACTAATTTTTCAGCTGCTTTTAATTTAGCATTCAAGGAATCTCTTGATTCTTTATTAACTTCAACAAACAGACGATTTTTATCATCTAAAGGCTCACTTACTATCATATTTGTTGGCCTTGTAAGACAAAATGCATGTGCGAGGGCGATTAAACAAGTAGTTTTCACAGCCCCGATCCTAAGATTTTGTACTAATGTTCTTGTAAGATACCTAATTTCTTCCCCCTTACAAGAAATTAGTAATTTTTTTACTAAATCAGTCTTTTGATCTACTACGCCAGATCCTTTTAATTTTGAAATGGAATAGAGAGTGTTATACACTTTACCAATAGTCAATGGTTTAGGTTCCATTAAAGTTCGAACAGAAACTTTTGCCGTATAAGCTACATCCCCCCAATCTCCATATTTATCGTAGTACTGTTTCAATGCCTTTGAAGATGCTCCAGACACAGATGTTATAGCTTTTGATAAAACTTGTGAACCAATCCCAAGTTCTATTCCTTCATATGAGGGTGCTATGGCATTCGAAGAAAGCCAAACAGTAGGTAGAACACTTTCAGGATCATGATAAATAATAGTACGTAACGCATTTGTCAAGATTTCTATAATCTTAAGTCGGCTTGTCGTTTTCTCAATAGCAACAAAAGTATCAACTAGGAAACGATAAGGAGCTTTTGATCCATTCCAATTAATTTTAGAAGGATCAAAATCCAAAACATTCATATCAACTGACATCTCGGACGAACTTGAGGATGCTATAGTATTACTATTTTTAAGTTGCCCAGTGAACTCTGACCCACTTTTTGTTGAATTCCGCGAAGTATCTAAAATTATCGATGCATCGGTTGTAGAACTTGACTCTTTAACATTAGAAATATCTACAATTGACTTTAGAGACAAATTGTCCTCCGATACAGCATTCGTCAAACCGTTGGCGTGATGTTGTTTGATATAAATAGGATTATTAACTGTTTTTTGAGAGTCATTTGTAGCTTTATTCTGTTTACTGAAGTAAAACTCTAAATTTCGTTGCTTTTTGTCCTCCTTAACCTTTTTCTTGGCTGATTCAGTCTTTCTAGTAGTAGTTCTTTTCATTCTTGTTTAATTGTAAATGAAAGGATCAATTTTGATCACAGAAGTATCACAGATCTCCGATCAAAGATCGG
This sequence comes from Rhizophagus irregularis, assembly GCF_026210795.1. Classification (NCBI taxonomy): domain Eukaryota; kingdom Fungi; phylum Glomeromycota; class Glomeromycetes; order Glomerales; family Glomeraceae; genus Rhizophagus; species Rhizophagus irregularis. Next base: position 292,045 of record NC_089451.1, on the reverse strand, counting down.
CTTAATCAGATCAACTAAATCGGAAAAAAAAATTTTTTTTTTTTCACAGACATGTATTCGCTCAGAACAACTAGTGCCAGGTTGCAACCTTGCGTGCGTTCTGTGATTGCTCAGACATCAAAAAAGTGTTTGAACAGTTCATTACGTCGTTGTAAGTTGAAATATATAAATTTCAATTTTAGTTTTATAACGAGAAAAAACATAATCGAATTTTTATTTTATTCAAACTATGACGGTTCTTTAAGCTTTATTCTGCTCTGGTTACGTCTTTAATAATACTCAATTGGTTAGTAGCAGGCTCTTAATATCTAACCTCTTTGAACATAGAATAGGTAGTGTTGTAGCTGCGGATCATTGGTATAAACCAAATAATAAAAGTGATATGACAATCGAATACTTTCAATTTAAATTGATTGCCATTTCTTAGCATCATTAAACGTGCTTTAGACCAATTACCAATTGATCCGCGCTTTCAGCGATATTTGTTGTAAAAAAATTTTTTTTCATTGTAATGATCCAGCTTGAATTACGAATACAAATTCTTTCCTAGGCCGTCTATAAACTCATAAAAAATTCGTCACAAAAAAATGGTGCGTCGTGGATACGATTTAACCTACAAAGTTGTGGTAATATCAATATATATTTATTCTTATGCATAATTGTTCTATTTAAATATAATTCCTATAAAATCTATATTATGTATTTAAAATAATTTAGTTAACAGATTTTACGCAACCGAATCGTCTAAATTTCAACGTGGAAAGCCGCACGTAAATATTGGTACGATTGGACATGTAGATCACGGGAAAACCACTTTGACAGCTGCAATCACCAAATGTTTAGCAAGGAAAGGTCAAGCAAAATTCAAAGATTACGGTGAAATTGATAAAGCTCCCGAAGAGAAAGCGAGGGGTATCACCATCGCTACGGCACACGTAGAATACGAAACTGATGATAGACATTATGCACATGTCGATTGTCCTGGCCACGCCGATTATATTAAAAATATGATTACTGGAGCAGCTCAGGTAAGTTAAAACGAGCTTATTATATGATGCAAAAAATTTCTCATTTGTTTCTTATTTAAATTTATACTCCATATAAAGATGGATGGAGCTATTATTGTTGTATCGGCTACAGATGGTCAAATGCCTCAGACTCGTGAACATTTACTTCTTGCTCGACAAGTTGGTGTATCAAATCTCGTAGTTTTTATTAACAAAGTCGATGCGGTAGATGATCCAGAAATGTTAGAATTAGTCGAAATGGAAATGCGAGAGTTGCTAACACAATATGGATTTGACGGAGAAAATGCGCAAATTATTCAAGGGTCTGCTCTTGCAGCTCTTGAGGGAAGAGACCCAGAAATTGGAGAAAAAGCTATAGAAAAGTTAATGGAGGCGGTAGATAAGCACATTCCTACCCCTACTAGAGATTTGGATAGACCTTTCTTAATGTCTATCGAAGGTAAAGCAGATTGTAATTAACTAATTTAATAAATTGATTAAATTTTCTTATCTCGTTTTTAGACGTGTTTTCAATTTCTGGACGTGGTACAGTAGCAACGGGTCGAGTGGAAAGAGGAACCATCACTAAAGGAGCAGAAATAGAAATTGTTGGTATGGGACCTCCCACAAAGACTACACTTACGGGTATTGAGATGTTTCATAAAGAACTTGATAAAGGAATGGCGGGAGATAATATGGGAGCATTATTACGTGGTATTAAACGAGAACAACTTCGAAGGGGACAAGTAATTGCAGCACCCGGTACAGTGAAATCACATAAGAAATTTTTAGCACAATTGTATATTTTAACAAAAGAGGAAGGAGGAAGGCATACACCTTTTATACAAAATTATAGACCACAAATGTATTTTCGTACGTCCGATGTTACAGTAAATTTAACATATCCCAAAGGGACGGAAAATCCCGAAGAAAAAATGGTCATGCCGGGCGATAACGTTGAATTGGAATGTGATCTTGTACATGATATTGCTGTTGAGCCCGGGATGAGATTTACGGTTCGTGAAGGTGGAAAAACTGTTGGAACTGGCGTTGTCACCAAGATTATTGAATAATTATTTCAATAGTTATTTTTCCGAAAACTAAATAAATTCGGGTTAAAAATCATATTTAATCTATCGACATTATTTCTTTGAGTTGCTTAAAAAATATTCTTATACAGTACTTAAAAAAATGACACTTATTAGCAAATTTTTGCACATTTCAATATTTCAATGATGACATTGAAAAGTTTTGCAAATAATTTAAACAATTTCAGTAGCTTATGTAACAACGATTTGTGATTTCCAGTTGTCTCATCTTCTCATCTTTGACTGTTAAGAATTTCAATGATTTTCGACCTTTGGCAGCTATGATCCATAGAATTTCTAACATAATCCAAATTATTTAAATTCACAGACAATGCAAGTGAATGATGCATTCATTGACGTCAGTATTGTGTGCCGGCTCTTTCTGCACCGTCGCATGATTCAAAATTAATTATTACCAAAGATCATATTAAATATCAAAAAAGAAATCGCAATATGATGATTAGTATACTTGAAGGTAATTTTAATTTATTTTTTCATGTATCTCGAGATTCTGCTAATTCTTGCTATGGAAATTCGTAATAAATTCAAAAATTTTTATATCAAAAAATGAGTATTTGAGTGAGAGAAATAAATTATTTAAAATATAGTAAAATAATTAGAATTAGGTAAATTACACTAACTGAAACCGTAATCATGGCCTGTGTTACCTGTGTTACGTTACTGCTCCTATCATATTTATGATCTATACGCAAAGATCGATGCCTGACAAAAAGATCCTACCTTTAAAAATATTTTCGAAATGATTTTGTTAGATTATCATAATGTTGTAATAGAAGAGACGCTGAACCAGCCGATTGTGAAGTGAGTCAGTCATAAAGGTCATAATTTATTAAAAGTTTTAAACTAAAATTGCTTTATATTTTAGTCTAGAACCTACAGTTTTGGATATGACTGTAGTCGATTTTGATGGAGTAGCTTACCATCTTTCAACTCCAGAATCTAAATCTGTAATTAAATTTTCGTTAATTATGCAATGTTACAAAGAGCTTGTTCAATGGGGTGCTCAGGATATGTTACAGAGAGAATATGGCCCATACTGTGTCCCTAAAGAAGATGGATATGATGTTACTTTAGAATTTGACTTGCAAAAACTACCTGAAGATAAAAGTTAGTAATTCAATGATTCATACTTCTTTATGTTAAATATTAAATTATATATTAATTCAAACAGGTCAAAGAGAAGAACTAGTAAAGAAATTAGCTTTAATTAAACGTAATCTAATGGCTCAACCATTTGAACGTGCATTTGAGCAACAAGCTCAATTTGAAGATGAAAAACAACCCAACCCAACACCTGATCTCATGCAAATTCATTATAGAGATCAGGAAGCTATTTATATTCAAGCCCAATTGGATAGAGTCACTGTAATCTTTACTACATTATTTAAGGAAGAGACTGATAGAATATTTGGCAGGGTGTTCTTACAGGTATGAAAATCTGGTTGGATTGCAAAAATAATATACACTTTAACAAAAACTATATACTATTTAGGAATTTGTTGATGCTCGTCGTCGTCCTGCCATTCAAAATGCTCCACAAGTGTTATACTCAAGCAAAGAGCCTCCATTAGAAATCAGACATTTACCAGAATTACAAAATACAAGTGAAAATGAGGATATTGGATATGTCACGTTTGGTATTACTTTGTTTATTTATTAATTACAAAAATAAATTAAATAATCTAAATTCACTTTCTTAACTAGTTTTGTTTCCTCGCCACTTTGCCAAGGGAGATGTAAGAGAGAAGACGATCTCTCAAATTCAATTATTCCGAGATTATCTTCACTATCATATTAAATGTTCAAAGGCCTATATGCACTCTAGAATGCGTGCTCGTGTGCAAGAATTTTTGAAAGTACTTAACAGAGCCAAACCGGAAGTACCAAATGTTGAGAAAAAAACAATAACGTTAGTACTTTATATTAAATGGTAATTGCATTCCTTTGTAATCAACGTATTAATTCTTTTTTTTTCCGAATTTCTAGAGGAAAAACCGTTATCCGATCTTAAATTTTTTTTTTAAAAAAAAATATCTTACAATAAAAATAATTAATTTAAATGTAAATATGTGTTCATTAAATATCTAATATTAAGCTTGATAATAGTAAAAAATAGTAAAAATATTATTTGCTTTAATTCAGCTTTCTGACTGGTATTTAGTTAACTATAAAAATATCAAATGAATAATAAATAATTAATTAAAATCATGTGATAAGATGTCAACCAATAAAAATCAAATGACTGAAATGATCAAATGATTAGGCAAATGTTGTCATATTTAGGTTAAGTCTGATATAAAAATTAGTTTGTTTGTCTTTTCCCATCCGAAGTTTCTTTTTCGCTATTAAAATGAATTTTGTAAATCGCCATTTTGACGCGATACAAAAAGAACGTGGTTATATCATTTCCGTAAGTTTAAATTTGTTCATTTATTTTTATTCAGAGGTTATTCGTATTTATTTATTTTTGGATACCTTTTAGCATCAAATTGTTGATTTGACTATAAACTTCTCCGACGAATCATTAGAGGTATGTATATTTTACTTTTGATATTCTCTTATCCTCTTAGCTTAATGCTCATAATTTTTCTCCTCTATTAGGGATTCACCGAACTTTTACTGTATCCACTTACTGAAGATATCTGTATAATAAAATTACATTGCAGGCAATGTGGTAACTATTACATGGATAATATGTGATATTATACATTTTAACTATTTCAAATTTTCATATTATGCCAATAATTTAAAAAAGATAGTTAAAAAGAAAGAAAGAAAAAAGAGAATTAGCGAATATCTAGAAGTAAACAAATAGTGTTGTAACGTTATCATATTTAAATTAATAAAATATTTTATTTTTAACAACAATTATTACCATTGATTTATTTATTATTTGTATATTGAATAACATCTTCGTTTTATATTTAAAAAGCAATTAAACGTATAACGGTAAATGACTTTGACGCGCCTTTTGATATTCCTTTTATACATTATGAAACTGAGAAAAAGTCGAATATCGGACATGAAGGCGAACTTATGATTCCTGTACCTAAAGAAATAGTTGAGATTATGCAAACAGATGAAGTAATTGATTTTTTTTTATTGGGCATATCTATTTAATATCAATATAATTGAAACTATTCTTTGTTTATAGCAAGGATTAATAAAACCATTCAAGGTTCGAGTGGAATACAAGTTAAAACAACCTCAATCTGGTGTACATTTTGTACATCCTGATCCAAATCGTGAAGTAAATAAATCTATAGTAAGTTTACTTTTTATACTTATATAAGATCAGAATTCAATTTTTGCTTCTAGTTTACTAATATCAATTATGCGTAGCTTGATCCATATGTCTTTACTGTTAACCACCCGGTAGGCGGTGTAACAAGATATTGGCTTCCATGCCTAAATCGATTCAATGATAAATGCACATGGGAATTGATTTTTACTATTAAAGATGTTGAAGGTTATGATGAATTGAGTGTTGTTGCCAGTGGGAAATTAGTTAAAGTGGTAAATAATTATTCTAATTTGATAATTATATCGAATTTTTTTTTATTATTTAAGAGAAATAACATTTTGATAATAGGATCGCTCTCTTGATAACCCATACCAAAGGACATTTTATTATGAACAAGATGTTGCCGTTCCGGCGCAGTTTATTGGATTTGCTTGTGGACCTTTCACCAAAAGCAGAAATTTACTGTATCAAGGTGATGTTATATCACCTCAAGATAGGCCGGAGATTAAAGTTTTTATTACTGAACGGTTATCAGAATATCTTGAGCCAACAATGTTACCCAGCGAAAGTCCTAATATGAGCAAATACTGGGTATCTGATGTAAGTGATAGATTTTGCATATTCTATTTAATTGTAATTTTCATTAATATTATTATATTGTTACTTCAGATAATAAATTGGTTTATAGAAAAATTTCCTTTTTCTGTACCTAATAATAATTCGCATCATTCAAGTTCATCTTATCCAGCCATAAAAGATCTTTATTTTCCTTTTAAAGCACTAAACATAGCTTTTGTTGAAGGCTCATATCATGATATTTCGGTTACTGCCGGTCTCATTATTTGCAAGTATGTAATTATTGATATATTGTCTTTTTCCAATATCTTTATTAACATAATTTAATACATATACAGATCAAAATTGCTGCATAATTATCGTATAATTGAACAAAGATTTGAAACCATGCAGTTTATAGCGCATGCTATAGCTCAGCAATGGTTTGGTATTTTTCTTTCGCCTCACAAATGGTAAGCTACAATAAATTTTGAGAGATGTTATTTTTTTCAAATTAGTATATAACATTTCCTATTCATATTATAGGTGTGATTTATGGTTAGTCTTTGGTCTTTCGTATTATTGGGTTGAAATGTATTGCGAAACAATATTTTCTGAGGATAAAATAAGATTAGATCGTAAAAAGGTATTAGTAGAAATTCTTTGATAGTATCGTATAAATAATTAATGTTTTTGTTATTTTGTTTATGTGTATAATTATAGAGAATTGAATCAGTTGTTCAAAGAGATGTCAATCAATACGCAATATGTTCAGATAAATGGAATTTTCCTCTGACAGTAGGAAACTTTGACTTTATACGATCCAAAGCGTCCCTCGTTATTTGGATGTTAGATAAACGTTTATTATTACTTGGTTATTCCCGTAAAATGGCAGGCTTGATTTATCTTATCTTATCCGATGCAAAATCTTCGTTAGAGAAGAATAAACTTCAAGGTTTTCTCAATACACGAGATTTTTTGCTATTATGTAAATTTGTTATACGTCAGGAACTTCATAATGAAATTAATTCTTTTTCACGTCAATGGATCTATGGTTCTGGTTGTCCTATATTTAAAATTGCTTGTAAATTCTCTCGGAAAAACTTACTCGTTGAATTTGATATTGAGCAAAGGAATACAAATTCAGTTTTGTCAAACAATTCAACAAAATTCATTTTGAACCCAGCTTATTTCACGGTACGACTCGAAATTTTTTTTTTTTGTAAAATTAACTCGATTTTAACCTATTTTTATTTATCTTTTTACTATAGGGAAAATTGGAAGTATCAGTAAAGGAACCTGATGGCTATGAATATATTAATACATTAGATATCCATAAGGCGCAACAAATCGAGACAATCAATTATCACACAAAATATAAGCGTTCCAAGGTTATTATTAAACCTCGCATGGTGAGAAAAGAAGGCATTAATGACAATGAGGAAGTGGCTTATATGCGTGATATAATTGCCGAATATATGGAAGAGGACCTTCCCGAGTTTTTTGGTTTAGATCCAGAAAATAATGTTGAAAACGAATGGATGATTTACGAATGGGCCGACGATCCAGCGGCTCGTAATGCCAGGTAATTATTAGATAATACTACGTATGTTACCTTATTGTATATTCATTAATATTTATATATGTGCTTGATAACAGCGAACAATGGGAATATATTCGAATTGATCCAGAATTTAGTTGGCTTGCAAAATTTGAGTTCTCACTAGCTCCATACATGTGGGCAAATTTATTAGAAGAGTCAATTGACGTAATTGATCATTACAAGGTTTGTTCTGTTGTATCTAATTTCTTATTCAATTCATTTAAGTAATTTTTTTTTTAATAAAAAATTTTTTAAGGCTATTCAAGCTTTATCAAAGTATAATAGTAAAGCTGCCTCGACAACTCTTATGCGAACTGTCAATGATTTTAGATATTTTTACGATATACGTATAGAGGCATCAAAAGCATTGTCAAATGTAAGTTTCTGTATTTCAAGTTAATGGTAATTTTATCTAATATTTTTTTTTTAGTTTGGATTGGACGATGTAGAAGGAATTGGCACTCGCCAATTACTGAAACTCTATGAAAGCATTTACTGCGAAAAAAATGATGATGGTGAATACATTCCATTACCAAACAATTTTGATAGCTGGGAAAAATATTATTTACAAAAGGTAGAACCCCAGTTTAAAGTGTTTTGAAGTGATAATTTATGGTAAATCTATATTATCTTTTTAGGCAATGATAGTTTCCATTTCCCGTTTACGAGACTCGAATAATTTGGCTCCACTTGAGGTCAAGAAATTTTTGTACAAAAGACTGAAATGGAATGATAATTCAAAGAACTATGTATGTTAAGGTTGAATTTCACTATTTCATCTTTCGATTTAAAATTCTTAACTTACATTACTTTCTCTGACAAAGTATTCAGATGACTATTTGATTAATGTACTTATTCGAAGTTTAGCAAATTCTTTTGCAAATATTAATAATAATGATAAGAATAGTAAAAATAATAAGGACACATCTACATCTGGAGAAGTCTTTTATCTTTCACTTGAAGATCAAGAATATAAAAGTGAAACCATAAATATAATTGAGGAAATTCTGCGTAGAGATAGATCTCTAGGATCTTATAATGACATTATCCTTGAGGGCATTTTATGGGTATTTATAAGCAGTTTATTATTTTTATTGTTTACATAAATGTGATTCCTATTTCATCTTTTTTATTTATAGGCCAAATCGTTTTTAATGATGAATCAAGTAATCGATAAAAACAAGCATGATTTTGTTTATTATGCCAAGTAAGCATGAACATTTTTATAAATCGTTTAATTGATAATTTATTAATAATTTATGTGTATAAATACATAAAGAGTAGGGAATTATTATGGTGTCAGAAAAGTTTCTATAAAAGCTTTGTGGATCCTTGGCTATTGCAAAGATGATTTTGAAGTTGGAAGTTTATTATACAATCTCAGCATATCAGACCCTGACCTTGCCATTAGGAATTATATAAACACTTTATACGGTGCGGATCAGGGTCTGATTAGACTCGAATTTCCAAAGAAGGATATGTCAGGCTCTACAAGATTGAAGCTCAAATTTTCAAAGTCATCAAATCCTATGAAAAGTTTCTCTATACCTTTAGAGTATGAAGAGGAAATCAAAATTGAAGATTCGGAGGATTCATTATCCAATGATAATACGATTGAAGAAGGTCATCGTCATTCGAAAACAAAAACTCATAAACACAAAAAGTCACATTCTTCGAAGACCAAAAAAGAGAGTAAGGAGTCCAACATTGAACCCGAGGCTATTAAACAGCTAATCGCTACGATTGAGGAGAGCTTAATAGAAACGGAAGCAGCAGTCCCTTCAAAGAAACGGAAAAAGAAAAGCGAAAAGTCAATTGATACTCCTGTACATATTTCCTCAAGAAAACGAAGATCAGTTCCAGAGGTTGAGGAAATAATTGAGATCGAAAAAAAGCCGAAGAAGTCAAAAAGACCTAAGAAATAAGGTGTAAGTAATATGTTAGATCATAAAACAAAACCATCAACCTGAAATTTAGCTTAATACACCTGAGGAATCGAACACTGAACTAAGAATTGATTCCGTGTCATTTTATTAGTTGTATGTTAGTTATTTTTCTGTGTATATATGATAGTTGATAATATAATACAATAAATAATTTTTTTCCTTTATATTATTTAGAATAATTAAAGAATTTGTAGACCGTTTATAGTATGTAATTGAAAACAATGCGATAAAATAAATTATTTAATGTCACATATATTATTAACGATTAAATAATTAAGAATTTGTAGGTCGTTTTATATAAGGTTTAGTAGGATCTTCGGCTAAAACTTTCGGTGGTTTAAATTCGCCACCCAACTTTTTCTTCTTTTTAGCAGAACTATTTGAATTTTTTTTAGTCTGGAAATCTCTCCAATTATTAACCCTTTGTTCTCTAGTTTCTTCCCATAGTTTGTCTTCTTCAGCCTTTCTTTTTCTTTCTTTTTCAATTTGTTCAGCTTTTTGAGCAGCTAACCCTTGAGCCTCTAATTCACGTTTTAATGATTTACGTCTACGTAATTCTTGTTCTATTAAAATTTCTTTAGTTTTCTGTTTAATTTGTAAGGGGTCTGGCTTTATCTTTTGTTCATTAGTCAAAGTTATTTTTGCTTCTTCAATAATTGCTAATAATAATTGACGTGATTTTTCATTTGATAATTCTGTCTCCGCCTAGAAAAAAAAATCAAAATAAATATATATAAATGATATTAAATGATAATGACGCGATGATTCTTTTTTTTTTAAAAAAAAAATACCATACCTTTTTCAATAAAGAAAAGGCTTCTTGTGCTCTAGGATGTTTTGTTTTATCAGGGTGAATAAGCAAAGATTTTTTTCTATAAGAGTTTTTAATATCTTTATCTGTGCAATCAGGAGGAAGATCTAAAATGTCAAAAGGATTTAACCTAAACGCGGAGAGAATACGTTCAACTTCTTGATCTTTTTGTAATTGTGTTGCTTCTGTTGCAAGGTATTTATCAATGTCGAGATCATCGGACATTTTTATATTTCTGAAAAAGAAGTAAAGTAAAAAATATAAATTGATCAGTAAGTTTTTTTTAAAAAAAATAAAAAGATGTTAAAGATATAATTTTTAAAATTATGCACAATATGTACAATGAGGTACCGTATTTAGTGGTAGACTGGTACTATGTCCTGATTGAATGATAACTATGAAGGACAAAACAATGGCATAATTAAAAAAGTGTTTGTTTGTGTAAATTAGGAGTGAACGTTAAATTTTTGCCACGTTTTCATCTCCAATTTTTTATGAAATAAATATAAAGCTCATTCTTTCCTTCCTTTTTTTTTGATAAAAAAAAAGAAAAAATATTATTACAAAAATAAATAAAAATTGATAAAATGAAAATACGTGGTATTTTTCTCGCGGCTAGTATTTTAACTTTATCAATTATCACTTCAGCTGAAGTATATTTAAAAGAAACGTTTTCTGATGCAGATTGGGAAAAGGTACCCTTTTTTTCGTGGGCAAATTAATTTTTTTTTAAAAAAAAAAAATTTTTAAAAAAACGATTTATTTTAGCGCTGGATACAATCACAACATCGAGATGATCTTGGAAAATTTACGGTATCTTCAGGAAATTTTTATGCGGATGAAATAGAATCTCGTGGATTAAAAACATCTCAAGATGCCAAATTTTATGCAATTTCGACTAAATTAAATAAAGAATTTAATAATACTAATAATGATCTTAGTAAATATATATATATTTATATACGCATTTTTTGATTATTTTTAAATTATGATCAAAATTCGAATAATATTTATTTTCCTTATTAAAATTTAGTCGTTCAATTTTCGGTTAAACATGAGCAAAATATTGATTGTGGCGGTGGTTATGTTAAGGTATGATTTTGATTCACTATTTTATTTCGGGGATATTATAAACGAAATTGTGATTAATTGTAATTTTAATCTTTTAATTCCGATTAGCTTTTACCACCCGACTTTGATGCTCTTAGTTTCAGAGGAGACTCTCCATATAATATCATGTTTGGAGTAAGTAGCCTGCAAAAAAAAGGAAAAAAAAACTTGGAAGAATTTAATAGGATGGATAAGTCTACATTACATCATGTGATGATATCAAACTTCAAACATGTGATTTATTAACGCAAAAACAAATTTTTTTATAGCCTGATATTTGCGGATCAGTCAGAGTAGTGCACCTCATTATAAACTATAAAAATAATAATAAAAAACTTACGAAACAAATCACTGCGCCTTCTGATCAATTAACACATTTATATACCTTAATAATAAAATCTGATCAAGTGAGTATTTGATTTATATTGGTTTTTAATGCTTCATATACATATTTTTGTAACATAATAATTTTTAATTATTTAGACTTACACAGTATTGATTGATAATAAAGAAGAAGCATCTGGAAAAATGGAAGTAGATTTTAATTTACTTCCTCCAAAGGAAATTCATGGTTAGTAGTCCGCTTTTTTTGTAAGAATTTGAACCTTTTGGTTTCTGATAAGCATCAAGAAACAAATATTTTCTTTCTTATTTTTTTTTTGAACATAATTATAGATGCAGAGGCAGAAAAACCCGCTGATTGGGACGAAGAACCACTAATTCCAGACCCTGATGATGAAAAACCAGATGATTGGGTAGATGTACCAAGAACAATTCCTGATCCTAAAGCCGAAAAACCAGATGACTGGGATGGTAAGTAAAAAATTCGATTGTTTCTTTTTTTTCCTTAATTTTTTAATAAATTTATCTTTACTACAGATGAATCGGATGGAGATTGGGAACCACCACATATATCAAATCCAGAATTTAAAGGAGAATGGGAACCAAAAATGATAGAAAATCCAAAATATAACGGAACATGGTATACACCAGTTATACCAAATCCTGATTATAAAGAAGATAAAACACTTCACGTATTTAATACTTTATATGTTGGTTTTGATTTATGGCAAGTTAAAAGTGGTACAATATTTGACAATATTTTAATTACTGACGAAATTGAAGTGGCTAAAAAATTTTCAAATGAAACTTTTGTGAAATATCGTGATGCTGAATTAGAAGCCAAAAGAAAATTAGATGATTTAGAAACTGGAAAGACAAAATCAGAAAGCGAGAAAACAGATAAGGAAGATAATCTTGAGGAAGATAGTGAAAATGATGAAAATGATGACATTGTCGACTTAGATGTTGAAATTGGTCCAGGTGGTCAAGTTAAAGTAACAAAGCCTGATGATTTGCCACCAGCACAAGATAATAAATCAATTCAAGAATCTACTACAACATCGGAATCGTCGCCTTCACCTTCTTCAACGAAGGATGAAAACGATGAACTTGATAAGTCTTTCAATGAATTTGAAGAAGAAATAGGAATACATCGAAAAGATGAATTATAACCATATCGGTTTTCTTAATTTATTTTTAATGAATTTTTGATAAAAATTGTCATTGCAAATCTTTAATTGTAGCCTTATTAATAAATTTAACTTGGTTTAAAAAAAAGAATTAGTTATAAAAAAGAATTTTATTCGTGCAATTAATTACAGTAGCTATGTACTTTAGCAAAGCTCTTTCCCTTGCAGACTATTTTTCCCTTGCAGACTAATCATTATTCTCCTCTATAAGAATTAAGATTAATTGTTTCTTGATATATAATTTAAACAAAATTAAATTTTTAGATGATGTAATTTTTTTTTTTTTGAATAATTGTTATTGAAACGCGACATCAAACCTCTCTGCCACTACTTTACCGCCACCACTTGCAAATCCGGTTCCTAAAAAAAAAATTTAAAGTTGGTAAATTTTCACAAAATTTAAATACAACAAAATGTATGTTACCTTCTCCTGACATATCAACAATATCTTTGTCCCTGCATTTAATATCGCATACGAAACATTGTTTAGTTTTTCTAACAAACTTATCAACACATATTTTACAAATAACATGTCCACATGGTTTAATTACTGAAAGATTGACAGAAAGGTTAGAAAAATATTAATTATGAGTATTACTAGAATTTGAATACTTACAGCAAATTTTTAGAGAATTTGTTAAAGTTTTACGACACGAAGGACAAATTAAATTTGTTTTTTTAGAAGTAGGGTCTTTATCTTCTGTAAACTTTGTGGGTATTAAAGTTTTCATGCTACAAAAAAGTAATGAGTTTAGTAATTATAGCAGCAAATGAAAAATATTACTATAAGTATAACATACCTAATTGGATGTTCCGGATCAGAAGCAGTACACATTGTTTGTTGTCTTGTCTGTTTTACTTTATCTGGATCTGCAGATGGAGTGAGTGAAGGCTATTTGAAAATCATAAATAAATACTAGTTAGAAAAATGATGTTCCTGATGAAATTTTGGGGATGAAATTCATCCTGAGAGATAAATTTGACATCATTTTCTGATTTTTCTATAAAAACTAAATGTCATAGGCAATATAGGCACCTTTCATATACTATATACATACCAGCCAAAAATTAGGTAATTTAGGTTTCGACGCGAGAATCTATAGAAAAAATAATAGTTTAACAATATATATAAATAATTTTCTTAAAACAAAAAAAAAAAAATAAAAAATAAAATTATATTTACCCTTTCTTCTTCCAATTTTTTTAATGCTTCTTCTTGGTCCCGTTTTGCTATGGCTGTAAGTTCTTCATCATCAAGTTGAAATTTTCTTTTTTTGTCTAAAGATTAACAATTCAATTAATGATCCATTCTAGAAAATATTAATTACACTTATTTAATTAATAACATACTATTAGATGACGATGATCCAGTCCATTCTATAGCTTTAACACCTTTTACACTTTCAGGAGACTTTTCAAAATCTTTCTTGCTACTGTTTTCATTTGTTGATGAAGATCCATTGGTAGACCCATTCTTCGCTTTTATCCCCCCCTTTTCGCTACTATTTGTCGCTGTAATCGGTGTAATTTTAACTTGTTGTCTTTCAAACTCTTGTATCACGGCTTCTTTAGCTAATTCAGCCTTTCTTTTAGCTTCCTCTTCTTCATCTTTCGCTTTGGCTTCTAATAATTTTTGTTGACGTAATATTTCTTTTTTTTGTGCTAAAATATTTTCTAAAATACACTCTTTACAGTATAAATGACCCTGTGTACAACAAACCGGCTCTCGAGCTCTTTGAAGACATAAATAACAAGCATCACATTCTCTCATAGAGTCTCGTCCTAATCGTTGCTACAAAGTCAAAATTTGATTGTTAAAGGACGAAAAAAAAACTGGGAGAGATATTTAAAAATTACCTTTTTTGTCCCATAATCTAAGGCTTTACCTTCTGCATAGGTAAAAAACGAAAGTGCAGTGTTATTTTTACTGTGTCGGGGCATTTCTTTTATTTTTTTTTGAAGAATTGACCTTCAAGTATATCTTTAAAAACAAAGTTGAGTGTCTTTGGTCCAGCACTATTTGTAAAATAAATATACGGCAGGTTTCTTGTAGTACAGAGTGGCATGCATCCGCATCCGCATTATACAATTGTAGATCAATAATTCACTTTGGTCAGCTTTAGTACAATAATACAATAATATTTTTCAAATGTTTAGATTTATTACTGATAACACTTTTAAATCTTTCGCATTTCTAAAGTTACGAAATAATTTTACAGTTACCTCATTTAGATCTTTATTTATAGGGTATAATATCCCGCATAATACACAAAATAATTTCTCAAATTCAATATTAAGAACAAGACAAAATAATGGTTATTCAAAAAATAAATATTTGTTATCAAGATATAATCATGATATACCAAAGGTTCATAGACATTGTTGGAAATGTAGTTCGGAAATAGACTACCTTTCAATTCATTGCAATAGAAAAGATTGTGGTGTTATACAAAGTGTATTTCCTAATGATGTTACTTATTTTGAAATATTAGGTGCTGGAAATAAAATTAATGGACAGTAAGTTTAATTTTACTTTTATAAGAATTATTATTATCCTTTGGAGAATATTGACTTTTATTATCTCTTAAATTGATCTTAGATTACAACCAACATACAATATTGATTCTGGTCAATTAAGAAGAAACTTTTTATTACTTCAACAACGTGTACATCCTGATAGTTATAGTACAAAAGAAGATCGAGTAAGTAAATTTCTCTTCCTAAAAAATTAAACAAATAGAAATTTTCTTATTAAATTATAAATTATTTTAGCAAGAGTATAATTACGCATCACAACAATCTTCTTTAATTAATAAAGCTTATCAAGTATTACGAGATCCTCTCTCTAGAGCCAAGTATATGGTATTGTAAATTATTTTAAATCTTTATAGAAAAATTAAACTAAATATGTTTAAATGAAATTCTTTTCTTTTAAATAGCTTCAGTTGAATAATATATCAATTAGTGAATCTGAATCATTACAAGATCAAGAATTATTAATGGAAATTTTAGATGTAAGAGAACAATTAGAAGAAGCCACAAATGAAAATAATGTAAAAGCTATTAAAAATGAAAGTGAAGGTAATTAAACATCTTTAAGAATTTAAATCAATCAGCTTACAGAATTAACAGGATTAACTTCTTGTGAATATTACAGATAAAATTAATAATATTATAGCAGAATTATCACAAGCTTTTAATTCAAATGATTTTTATATGGCAAAAGAATTGACAGTAAAATTACAATATTGGTATAATATAAGAAATGCTACTATAGATTGGCAACCAGGAAAACGTGTTGAGATATTTCATTAATAATAATAATTCTTATATTATTAACATATATATATATACTGTATATAAGAAAATTTTTATTTTCATACCGGGGGATACCAGTATCCTCCCCCAAATTTAAACTCTGAGTTTTAAAATATTCAAATTCTGATTTAAAAATTTTCCTTTATGTCTAGTTGGATTTGATATTTTAGAAACATCAATCTCATGTTCAATTTGTTTGTTATTTTCATTCTATACAGACAATTGTTGTTTAATAAAGTCTTGCAAAAGCTTTTCAAAAACCTTGTTTGAGCCATTTGTAATTGCTAAATTCAAAGCTTTCTTACAAAGTTCAAGACCATATCCATAAAATTCTCTTTTTAGCAGAATTATTATAAACTTCTTCCTCACAAAATTTTTTCTAACATTTCAAATATTTTACCTGAAATTGGTATAACTTTGTCTTCTATTAATTTAATAGGGAATTCTTGTCTTTTATCAATCAACATAAGACCTTCTTTAGAATACCAATAAGAATTTATCAATCTTATATCAAAAAGCACATTTTTTGAATAAATCATTACAGAAAAAAAGTACCTGCAAATGAAACTGAAATGTATTAAATAAAGACATATAAAGTAATGTGTATTATCATTAAGTAATATTACAAATTGAACATACTTTATTGTACTCTAAATACATTTAACTACCCAAATTTCTTCTACTTTACTTTTAGCATAATCTTATAATACCATACTGAGTAAAATTTTTAGCTCTTTATAATCATTTTCTATAAATCTGATATTATAATAAGGATTTATCAAATCTGTATTATTCATATCTTGTATTAATATTTTATATAGCAAACTTCCAATATTTGTTTTTGTTGCAAAGCCAATGAATTTAAAGTAATATACTTCTTTCATATATCATCAACCTTCATAAAAATTATATTAGAAATATGAAAAAGGCCTACTGTAGGATTCATATTACGAAATTCTTGTAATCTTGCATATTTTGTTTCATTTTTTAGTTACAATTCAATTCTACTACAAAGTTTAAATAATGTATTACTTGAATTTGCTTTCAATTTTATAATCTGATTTATACTTTTCACATGTTGTGTTAAATAAATGTTTGCAGAAAATTTTGCTTAGTAAATTCATATACTTAGCATTTTTTTGTTAAATATATACTTATTTATTAAATCTTCTTAATGACAATTAAAATCAAATATTACATGAAAGTTTTGTAATATATAAAAATCAATAAATTTAATCCATTTTTCATAAAGGTTTTTTTTAATTTTTTTGACCAAATTTTAATAAATATGAAATATATAGTATCTTGTTATAGTTTGGAAATATTGAGTACTTATAGCTACTTATATAGCAAAATCAGCATTAGTAAAATGAATATATAACTAGTTGAAGGTTATTTATAGCCAACATTATTTGTTTGTTTTTTTTTTTTTAAACTTTATTATAGATGCGATCATATCCTATTATAATCACGCTTACTTAATACTTACATATATAAACTTACAAAATATAAGATAAACAAATACATATAAGAATTAAGCATTATGAAATAAGACTACTTTTCATAAAAAACAAGTCGACCTGTCACCTAAACGATCACATCATTGTTAAAAACCATGATGCGACCTCAAATTCAAAGGTGACTGTCATGATCTACCTAAAAATTTGCCCAATGACCGCCACGATGGAATGCCAAATCATTCCATTTATTCCAATTACTTTCTAACATATTACAGCCAACATTTTTAACACCCACTTCAGTGCATTTACTATGCGACTTAGCTTTTTTATCTTTAACGCTAATACCGTACCGCTTTTCTTCCTTTATTTGTAACTCGTTCCTTGGTTCCCAAATAAGCACTTTGAATTCTAATAAAACTCTCCCAGTTATTTGTTTCAGTACCTTATACAACAATTTTTCTTCAGTTATTTTATAGCACCTTAATAATTCTATTAACTGACAACTAACTTGATTCTTCATTAAAAATGTAAAATCATATAAGCGTCCAATATCCCACATACCAAGCTCATTAATTTTAACTTTTAATTCTTGTATATCTATATAATCTCTTGAATACTCCTGTATAATTTTAACTAAAAAAATTTTTAATCGTCTACACTATACATGTAGCTGAAACCTACATGAAGCTGGACAAGGTTTCAGCCTTTCAGTAATTTAATTATAATAAATTATTAAAAACTATCTAGAAATCCATCCGAAACTTCAAAGACTTTATATTATAGTTTCGGCTGGATGTAGAGATTAATTTTTATCATTTTTTAATAACTTAATTTTGATTTAAAGATGTGGCCAAAAATCATGTGAAAAAGTTTCAGCTACAAGTATAGTCTACACGTCATAAATAACGTGCATGTATGATTCTTTCTTTATTAAAAAAGCTGTATGTACATACTATCGAATATAGAATGATGAATACGTTTTATAATTAATTCTTTAAAACTACTAAAAGAAGTCTATATATTTTTCTTTCAAATAAAATTTGCCATATGTAAATATAATCAAATATGGAATGGTGTGAAACTAAAAATAAATTCAATAGACAATCTGTCTATATATTTTTCTTTCTAACCTAATAGCCTTATGTAAATATTATCAGATAAGGAATGATTTAAAATCTAAAAATAATTATTCATTTTTTCTCTATTGATAATTTGTTTCTACGTAATTAACTATCCAACAAAAGAAAATAGAAAAACAAAACAAGAATAACTAATTACTTATTAATACTTTCTTAATATCACGCACCCTTTATCTTACGAACTTTAATATCGCACTGATTCTTTACGTAACTGTAAGAGACATTATGATCACATCTTTTTTCTTAACTCCATCATGAAATATCTTTAAAGTATCAGTCTTCGACACTATTTAACCCCCTATGAAATTCATGCTTTGTAATCGGTACAAATTTATTTAGTA
Source organism: Rhizophagus irregularis (assembly GCF_026210795.1). Lineage (NCBI taxonomy): Eukaryota > Fungi > Glomeromycota > Glomeromycetes > Glomerales > Glomeraceae > Rhizophagus > Rhizophagus irregularis. Next base: position 272,870 of record NC_089451.1, on the reverse strand, counting down.
TTTCTTGCCAGGAAGCATATTTTCCTGTTCTCTAATTTCTAGCTCTTGTAAATTTGTGGTAATATTATCTACCATAAAATTCTTACCAGCACTCGTTACTTGTTCAGCCACCTCAATATCTTCTCGTTCGAAAGTAGCTTCTTTTTTCTTTCTTAATATAAGAAAATATTCACTGTTGAAGGAATGATTAATAAAAATATCATCTTTCAACATGTTGTATCCTGATTTACTTGTAACTTGGTCAAACAAAAACTTCAATTCCTTGTTTGATATATAATATTTCTTAAGAATATCACATCTTCGTTTCAATCGATGTTTAGAAACTACTGGCTTTAACTCAAATCTATTATTAGTGTAATTCCATTTATTCTTATGATTTTTGAGGCTATTTGTAAACCTCTTTTTATACTTCTCTTGTTCTTTCATCGTTTTGAACTGTTTGTTAATAGCCAAATTCGAATATGTAACTAAATAGTTACCTGTGCCACTATCCATTGAAACCTTTTTTGTATAAGTAACGCCTATGTGTTTACTTACTATTTGTTTACTTTGACAATAAATTTTAAACGTATTTTGCATGGGAGGTGTAGGTATTACTATCACCTTTGAATGACAATTTTGGCATACTTTTCTATTGTTTGACATTACATAAGCACAGACATTACTACAAAATGAACATAGAATATAGAATCCCAAATACCATGTTCGTTTACCATAACTAAATTTAATATAAGTTGTAGTCTGTCTATTCTTTTCTTGTTTCTTTAATCTATTTTCTATCGCTATAAGTTTATTCAATAGTAATTGACGTATTCTATAAAAATACTTATTTCTAGCATTTAAATCAATAGGCAACCCGCAAAATACATTCGTCAAGTATTTTGAAATCCTGTATTTAGTATTCATCATAGGCTGATCTGAATTAATCAAATAAGGCTTATCATATTTCTTTGTTATATGTCTATTGTTGGTAATAATCGTCAATATATCTTTCTCTTTCTGTAATAAATCCACATGCAAAAGGATATAGGACTTTCCTTTTCTGGTGGAATATAACGTATCAGCCCCTGTGTACCATTTCACTTTTTCTGGATGGAAAAAAGTATAGCCGATAAAAATTTCTTTATTCAGCATCTTTAATCTGATTGGTGCACTGTATTTACGCCTTCTTTTGAAAAAATTTTGCAAGAAAACAAAACTTTTATGTCTTTAAAGGACTATTAAGCCCTTGTGAACTTGTTCGAACTAAAAAGAATGATAATGAAAAGTGTGTTGTTTCAACCAAGGAACACTTTTGTCTTAATACTGAAGTGCTATTTTTCTAGTAATTTAACAAGAAAAAAGCGTAATATTTCTTGTGTGAAAAATGGATGTGAACGGTACAGGAAATAGTTCTTTATGCAAAGCCTATAGCCAACATTATTTGTTTTAAGATCTATTCATATATAGAGACAGTTTTATCAAAAACAATAACTATTATTACAATATGGCTTTGTTAATCTGAATTAACTACAATAAAAATACTTAAAGACATTGAATATTTATTAGTATTACATGTATTATTATTTAAAATAACATCATGATATTGTAATTATAAACATTTTTGTTCAAATGACATTTAAAAGATCCTAAAAAGTCTATTGTCAATACCTTTAAAATCAATATTAAAATATCAATTAGAATTATTCTGTTGTAATTTTATAAGATATTCATATAAAATTATAGTATCATTTTTAATCTAAGCATCAGTTTTCAATTTATGTATTATATTATAAAGATCTTAATAATAAATTTCTTGATCTGAAAATTTTTTCTTAAAATTCATTTTAAAATTGTAACATCTAATTAACAATTTTAAACTAAAAAACAAATCTTTTCTTTTATATCAACAGGTATTTTATATAAAGATGAAACAAATTGATAAAGTAATTTTTGATTATTTAACATATAATTATATTTTTCAACAAATTTATTAATAAAAACCAAATTTGTCATAAAATGTCTTTCATGACAAATTACTTTTAATCTCATAGTAACAGGTCAGTCTTTTTCTTTAAAAAGAACAGTATGTTAATAATATTTAAATTTATTCAGAATACCCTATTTTATTTTACTTTTATGAATATATTGTATTACTTTAACATTATCATTATTACAATAAATATGATTGCGCCTTTATAAAGAAAAAAAAATAAAAAAATAAAAACCAAATTTGAACATTTTTTATATAAAGCATTTAACAAAAAATATATTCTATATAAGTTAATTTTTACTTTTAATTTTCTGTAAAATTAAGCTTTTTTTTAGATTCATATTTACCTTTATAATGATATTTGTAAGTTTTTTGAGCATATATATTATTTTCTTTTTTAACATAAATAATTTTTATTTCAAATCCCATTTTAATTACATATTATTTTAAACATTACTCAAAAACAAATAAAGTAAAAGTTTGCCTACTATACAATTTTTTTAAAGAATTATCTTCAATTTTATCTTCATTTTCAACATCAGTAATGTTTTAGGAGTATAAAATCTTTATTTTCTGTAAATAGTAAGGATTTACATGAATCCTTTTCACCACCATTCTTTTCATTGAGATCTGTATTTGATTTATTTCTTTTCTCCATTATTTAATTCCAATTGGTTTAATTAAATTATTATTTTTAATTAAATTATTTTATTATTGTTCACTATATATGTATATTACAATTTCATCATATTTGACTAAATGTAATTTTTTTTTAATGATAAATCATTTAAGGAGTCTATCTTATTATTAGATCACAACTTCATTATATCGTGAATATTTCTTTTCTCCATTATTTAGTATTTTAGTTTCCAATTGGTTTAATAAGAATATGTTAATTTTACTATATTTAACTAATGATAAATTATTCAAGGAGTTTATCTTATTATTAGTCAAAGCATATTTACTATAAAATATCATATGCTCATGCATAATCGCGTCTCTTTAAACTTTATCATGATGTAATACACAAGCTTATCATATATGAATAATAATAGCTCTACTGTTTTTTTTTTCATTTGCAAACAAACTTCTTTTTTTCAATTCTTTGGTAATTAATATAATGAAATAAGTCTTCTTTATTATAATTCACAAAAAATACAAATTATTTATTTCTTAAAAAAATTATAATATTATGGATTTCTTTTGAAATTCACATATAAAAGAATGGACCTATAGTAACATATTAGAATATTATAATAATATTGTCAAAGATGATGATGAAAAAGCTTAAAAGATTATATGGAAAGACTTAAAAAACTTCAAAAATAATTCTCTTGATCACTCCAAAATAAAAAAAGTGAATAATATATTAAATAATTGGCAGGTGGGTAAACTATTTTTTAATTGTAAAAATATTAAACAGTGTGCAAATTTTCTTGATTATATTTTGGTTAATCCTTTTATTTTTTTTAGGCATAAAAAAGAAACCTTAAAAGAAATAAACAGATAATACAGTTAATTTCTAATGATGAAAGTATGGCTAGTACAAGTTTTGATCAAGTTAATTTTCTTTTAGAACTAAGGTTACTTGCCGAAATCAAGTAGTTTAGTAGGCCAAGACCGAAACTTTTTTAAAACCGAAAGTTTAGGCAATTAAAAGTAAATTTGCCGAAATTATACAATGCCGAAACTTTTACCGAAAGGCCGAAATTTGGCCAAAATTATTGGCCAACATTAATACTATAATTCTGGCCGGAATAATGATCGACATGTAAATTTCCTTTTATGGAAATTTGTGTAACATTTGTGCGATACATTTCTCCGATTTTACTGGGAAACAAAATTTCCTTTTTGGAAATTTGTGTAACGTCACGTGATACAATATCATAATTTCGGCCGAATTTTAATTTTGGCCAAAATTAAGACCGAGTTTTGGCCTAATTTCGGCATTTTCAGCATTTGATTTTATTGGCCGAAACCTTTCGGAATTTCCTTTTTAGTTTCAGCAGGCAACCTTATTTAGAACATGGACAAAAATGGAAGGTTTTTTTACTTAAACAATTGTTAGTTCAAAATTCAATACATATACGAAATCAAATAAATTCTTCACCAGATTGTAATGCAAATGGTACTAATACTATTAACTATAGTAAATATACAGTCAACTACTTAACTTCCTTTATAGTTACTCCCGTTATAAACACATTTTACTATATTATCAGAAAGTTACGGAAAAAATGTTCATCAAATGTACATCGGTCACTTAATGTACATCATAAAGAAACGCTGAATATTAGACCCTGCAATGTACTACTGATGTCACAATATTTGATGTTCATCGCCAAATCAAAGATATTCATTACCTGTATATTATAATGTATTGATATACATGTTAAAATATATATTAATAAACACATTTATTAATGATATTAAAATACATTATTATACTATCATTATACTATACAAATGTATTACAGTCAACTCTCTTTATAGTCACACATTTGGGACAGTTCATATTTGGTGATTATAAAGAGATGTGACTATATAAAAAATTTCTTATATTAGTATATCATAATTCTGGCCAAAAATTAATATAATTTTGGCCAAAATTATACTTAAAATTTATTGTATACAGTCAGACCTAAGGTTGCCTCTTCAAAATCCTACGATTAGTTTCGTCAAAATTTTACTATAGATTTATTATAGTTTCAGCAGAGTTTCAGCAGTTTCAGCATTTATAATAAGTTTCAGCAGTTTCGCCATTCTCCAAAGTTTCGCCAGTTTTTTAATATAATTTTAATATAGTTTTAGCAGAATTTCGCTTTTCGGCGAAACGCCATCTTGCCTAAACCCCTGTGCTTTCTCGTGCGTTAACCGTCAGACCTCTATGTACCGATATCCTATGTACCGATAATTGCCTGTACCGATAAATTTTCTATGTCCCGTTTCACAATTAATAAAAAATTCTCGTTGTACCGATATTATATATGGTTTCACGATGTAACATGTACCGATACTTTTCTTTGCCCCTTTATAATTAATACATAGTAAGATGTACAGATACTTTAGGTTATACTAGTATTAATTCAGGTCAACACTATGAATTTGGCCAGAGTTAACATAAAGGTTCCATCCAAATCACATGACATTTTAATATATTAGCTATCCAGAGTTTACATAATGCTGGCAAGAATTGGATTTTGGTCCGCATTATGATTCGCTGATGACGGTTATGTAACAATAATTTGATATACCGATATATTTTCCCCAAAACAACAGTATCAGTACATAGAGGTCCGACTGTAGTAACTTCTTCAGTATTAATCGTAGAGAGATGATCTTACCACCATTCGATTCGTCTTAATGAGATGGTTCTAATAGTATAAAATACATCAAAATCCAATCATTAGATTAATTTCTGAAATTAAAAAAATACTATTAATAGTTTTTGTGTAATAACTCTACCAATATTGATCCTAGAGAGATGATCTTACTACCATTTTCGATTCGTTTTGATGCAACGAATTTAATGGTATAAAATACATCGAAATCCAATCACTAGATCAATTTCCAAAATTAAAAAATATTATTAAATAGTTTTTAAGTAGTAACTCCACCAATATTGATCAGTGATCACAGAAAGATAAGCTTACTACCATTCGATTCGTCTTGATGAGGCAATTCCAATGAGCTATTAATCGTCTTTTTACAATACTAGGTACTGAGATATTTAGCAAAATGTTAAATGGCGCAGTAAATGTAAATCAAGAAATATAATAATGTCGATGCTTAACATTTTGTTTAATAACTCGTCAGCCAGTGATCGGAAAAGGATAAAACTACACCATTCGATTCGTCTCAGTGAGACGATTCTAACAAGCTATGATACATCTTTGTACGATTATTAGATGTCAAGTTATTTAATATATTCTTTATATAACTGTGATTATAAACGGTTCTTTTTAATATAAGATTTTTGAGGATAGGTGTGATAGTGACTATAGATAGATTGTGACTATATAGGATAGATTTTAATAATAAAGTGTTTTGAATATTCAACTGGTGTGACTATATAGTAGAATGTGACTATAACGGGAGTGACTATAGAGGGAGTTGACTGTACTTCTCTTTCTCTTTCCTTTTTAGCTAAACAAGCGCACTCTATGGTTAAAGACATGGCTGCTCTTTTTGGTTCCAAGAAATTATTAGCGCAACATGTAGCCTATCTTTATAATACTGTTCTTCTTCCAAGATTGGAATTCTGTCAACAAACTACTCTTTTTTCAGAAAGTACTATCCAATCGATAGTTAAACCTATGTTCTCGGTTTTTAGGAAAAAAGCTGGCCTTATTGCTACTATCCCATTGGCTTTGCTTTTCTTAAAACTCCTTTTCACAATCCAAAATGCTTTTTACCGATTTCTCTCCTCTCATATGGCCTCTTGGCAAAAAATATTTACTCATCCTGATTTTAAAAAATTTGCCAATTTTGCTATTTCATACCTTCAAGGCTATTTGGGTGCAGAAAGTTATCCTACCACCATCAACCTAGAACTATGATCACAAATTGTTTCTCTCTGAACGCACACCTTGTTTAATTCTCTTTTGTTCTCTTCATGAATTAATATCACATGGTCTCTTCCCTTCCGACCTCTGAGACGTGATTTACAACCTGCTATGCCACTCTGAACTATCCTACCACAATCTATTTTTCAAACAAGTTGGAAACTTTGGAAAAATTTGAATATTTTTGTTCTCGTCCAGTTAGCTTCTCCTTGTGGACGTCATCTCATAAGTTGGTCTGATCTTTGTTACCTTGGTATTGTTGGCCGCAAAGAACGGATTCCTACTTAGTTTAATTTTATTAAAAACAATTTTCTTTCTTCTTCTTTTTCTTCTTTGTTTTTGTCTTTATATTTTATTAACTTTTCTTTTATGTTAGCTTCACTTTGTTTGTTAAATGATACTGTTAAAGATTATCATTTTTATTCTTAATGGGCTATTAACTTTAATATTGCTACTCAAACTTTATCTGTTGGCCATGTATGTGTCACTTACAAAAAACAAGACTTTGCCATTATGTCACATTGGCTTCCTATATCTACTTTGGCTGATGAACGCTCTTACAACCCTTGTCCTGGTTGTTCTTACAATGTATTTGCTTTATCCAAAAAATCCGCCATTAAACAGCACTATAATAGCGAAAAATGCTTCTTTAATGTCAAATTATCTGAGACTACCAGATATCCTTCAAAGAATGCCAAAATATTTGCGGCCTATCTTCCTATAACTTTGTCTACTTCTTGGAGTTATGCTACTTCTTTGGCTTTTGCTCACTTGAAAAAATTACCGATTGCTTCCTCTACCATATCTCCTTCACCTTTCATTATGGATGATGATGATTTTGTATCAACTTTACCTTTCTTTGTGCAGACTGTGTATACAGATGGCTCTTTTTATCATGCTAAGGATTCTTCCCCACCTTCTATGTCCTCTGCTTGGTTAGAACTTGATGATGATGGATTTATATTAGACTTTTTATCTCTGAGTATTCCTTCATATTTTCCTTCAGCTTTACATTCTGAAATTTTTGCCGTTATATTAGGATTATATGCACTTTCTCCTAGTTCTTCAATCACAGTTCACACTGATTGTAGTCAACTAATTTCATTATGGACGTGCTTTGTTGATGCTTTTTTTTCACCAAAACTGCTTCAACAACCCAACCATCTTCTCTGCCTTTCTATTTGACATCTCCTTAAAGATCGTGATTTAAAGGTCGATTTGGCTAAAGTCCTTGCTCATGATGATAATGCGTATAATAACCAAGTGGACTTCCTAGCAAAAAGCGCGCATTCATCTTTACAACCTACTTTTCTGCCATTGGCTGCTTATTGTATTCTGTGTTTTCTGACTTTTAATTCTCTGCCTATTGACATAAATATTCATCTTTTCTTTCGCTCTATTGCAGACGCACGTCAGCTCGTGCCCTTTTGTCTTTTTGCTCTATGATACGGTTTACTGCACTTCCCTTATATTCTCCCAGATCTTAATCCGTGTTTAACACAATGAACTGAAGTCATCAAATTTAGGGATGCTTATATAGCTTCATTTTTGTCTTTGAAATCTTTAGATGCTTCTTTTCAAGTTGAATTTTCTGCATTGGATTGTTGGAATTTTGAAACTCCTTCCCCATCTTGTTTTTGGCTTACTAGAGAATTACTGCCTGTTCATTTAACTTCATTCTTGAAGGAATATTTTCCTCTTTCTGTTATATACAAAACTATTTTTCCTCTTCTTAATGATTTTTAAGTCGAATTATATAGTGAAATTTGGCTATGTCAAAATGTTCTTTTTCACGCTTGGGAGGAATTGCAGGGTATCTCTGCTTCTTCAAAATCGCGTGGCCCTTCTACTATCACTTCTTCTACTATTTCTCCTCATTATTACAACTCTTCTTTGGCGACAGTTTTTCGGGATTCCTGGATTTTTTGGATATTCTCTTCTATAATTCGGAGTGAATCTTGGATCTCGCATTTGGATTTTCTGCGCCGCTTAACAGTTCAATCTTTTAGGGTAGAGGTATGCTCTGAATCTGATCAATCCAGATATCCAGTCATCCATCCGAAATTTGACTGGATTCAGATTGATCTGGATGATTCATCGGATTGACCAGATGGATCATCGGATATCCGGTCAATACTTGCTCACCAATTTGACCGGATGGTTGACCGGATATCTGAATAATCCGGTGAATCCAAATTCAGTTTTTTCTACTTAATACTTTTTATTAATATTAATTAACAATTAGAATTTTATAATAATAAACATAGTATTTATTTTTACGTTATTACAAATGATTTTTAACAAATTAGTTGACACAATATTTATAAAAAGTTTAAGATTTAGAGGTCCAAGAAGGTGTCTCCCTAAAAAAAAGAAGCAAAAGGAACGTTAATTACGTTCTTAAAAACAAAAAAACAAAAATACCTTTCTCTCAACTTACCTTTATAACCCATGCCGAAATCCAGGTCCAAGAGGCGTCCTCCTAAAGAAAGAAGCAAAAGGAACATTAGTTATGTTCCTAAAGACAAAAAAAAAAGATAAAAAACCCTTCCCCAACTTACTTTAATAGCCCAAGCCGAAATCCAGGTCCAGGAAGGGCGTCACCTAAAGAAAAGAAGCAAAAGGAACGTTAATTACGTTCCCAAAGACAAAAAAAACTCAAAAATAACCTCCCCAACTTACCTTTATGAAATCCAAATTCGGGAAGGCGTCTCCTAAAGAAAAGAAGCAAAAGGAACGTTAATGACGTTCCTAAAGACAAAAAAAAAAGATAAAACACCCTCCCAACTTACTTTAATAGCCCAAGCCGAAATCCAGGTCCAGGAAGGGCATCACCTAAAGAAAAGAAGCAAAAGGAACGTTAATTACGTTCCTAAAGACAAAAAAAACTCAAAAATAACCTCCCCAACTTACCTTTATGAAATCCAAATCCGGGAGGGCGTCTCCTAAAGAAAAGAAGCAAAATGAACGTTAATGACGTTCCTAAAGACAAAAAAAAAGATAAAACACCCTCACCAACTTACTTTAATAGCCCAAGCTGAAATCCAGGTTAGGAATGGCGTCACCTAAAGAAAAGAAGCAAAAGGAACGTTAGTTACGTTCCCAAAGACAAAAAAAACCCAAAAATAACCTCCCCAACTTACTTTAATAGCCCAAGCCGAAATCCAGGTTAGGAAGGGCGTCACCTAAAGAAAAGAAGCAAAAGGAACATTAATGACGTTCCTAAAAAAAAAATAAGCAAAACACCCTCCCTCAACTTACTTTAATAGCCCAAGCCGAAATCCAGATCCAGGAAGGGCGTCACCTAAAGAAAAGAAGCAAAAGGAACATTAATTACGTTCCCAAAGACAAAAAAAAACCCAAAAATAACCTCCCCAACTTACTTTAATAGCCCAAGCCGAAATCCAGGTTAGGAATGGCGTCACCTAAAGAAAAGAAGCAAAAGGAACGTTAATGACGTTCCTAAAGACAAAAAAAAAACAAAAATTAACTTCCCCAACTTACTTTAATAGCCCAAGCCGAAATCCAGATCCAGGAAGGGCGTCACCTAAAGAAAAGAAGCAAAAGGAACATTAATTACGTTCCCAAAGACAAAAAAAAACCCAAAAATAACCTCCCCAACTTACTTTAATAGCCCAAGCTGAAATCCAGGTTAGGAATGGCGTCACCTAAAGAAAAGAAGCAAAAGGAACGTTAATGACGTTCCTAAAGACAAAAAAAAAACAAAAATTAACTTCCCCAACTTACTTTAATAGCCCAAGCCGAAATCAAGGTCCAGGAAGGGCGTCACCTAAAGAAAAGAAGCAAAAGGAACGTTAATTACGTTCTTAAAGACAAAAAAAAACTCAAAAATAACCTCCCCAACTTACTTTAATAGCCCAAGCCGAAATCCAGGTTAGGAATGGCGTCACCTAAAGGAAAGAAGCAAAAGGAACATTAATGACGTTCCTAAAGACAAAAAAAAAAATAAAACACCCTCCCCAACTTACTTTAATAGCCCAAGCCGAAATCCAGGTCCAAGAAGGGCGTCACCTAAAGAAAAGAAGCAAAAGGAACGTTAATGACGTTCCTAAAAAAAAAATAAGCAAAACACCCTCCCTCAACTTACTTTAATAGCCCAAGCCGAAATTCAGATCCAGGAAGGGCGTCACCTAAAGAAAAAAAGCAAAAGGAACATTAATTACGTTCCCAAAGACAAAAAAAAACCCAAAAATAACTTCCCCAACTTACTTTAATAGCCCAAGCCGAAATCAAGGTCCAGGAAGGGTGTCACCTAAAGAAAAGAAGCAAAAGGAACGTTAATTACGTTCCCAAAGACAAAAAAACTCAAAAATAACCTCCCCAACTTACTTTAATAGCCCAAGCCGAAATCCAGGTTAGGAAGGGCGTCACCTAAAGGAAAGAAGCAAAAGGAACGTTAATGACGTTCCTAAAGACAAAAAAAAAGATAAAACACCCTCCCCAACTTACTTTAATAGCCCAAGCCAAAATCCAGGTCCTGGAAGGGCGTTACCTAAAGAAAAGAAGCAAAAGGAACGTTAATGACGTTCTTAAAAAAAAAATAAGCAAAACACCCTCCCTCAACTTACTTTAATAGCCCAAGCCGAAATCCAGATATAGGAAAGGCGTCACCTAAAGAAAAGAAGCAAAAGGAACGTTAATTACGTTCCCAAAGACAAAAAAAAACTCAAAAATAACCTCCCCAACTTACTTTAATAGCCCAAGCCGAAATCCAGGTTAGGAAGGATGTCACCTAAAGAAAAGAAGCAAAAGGAACGTTAATGACATTCCTAAAGACAAAAAAAAAACAAAAATTAATTTCCCCAACTTGCTTTAATAGCCCAAACCGAAATCCAGGTCTAGGAAGGGCGTCACCTAAAGAAAAAAAGCAAAAGGAACGTTAATGACATTCCCAAAGACAAAAAAAACCCCGAAAATACCCTCCCCCAACTTACCTTTATGAAATCCAAATCCAGGAGGGCGTCTCCTAAAGAAAAAAAGCAAAAGGAACGTTAATGACGTTTCCAAAGACAAATAAAAAATCAAAATTACCCTCCCCCAACTTACTTTTATAGCCCAAGCCGAAATTGAGTTCCAGGCAGGCGTCCCCTAAAGAAATGAAGTAAAGGAACGTTTAGTGACGTTCCCAAGACAAAAGAAAAAGAAATTTACACTTACTTTTCAAAATTCAAGCCGTCCAAGTCGTTCTGAAATCCAAGTCCAAGTCCATCCTAAAGAAAAAAAGGTGTTTTTTTTTTAAAAAAAACATTTATGTTAAAAAAAACATTTATGTTAAAAAAAAAAAAAAAGTTATGAATTTGACCAGATTATCTGATCAATCCGGTCAATCCGGTCATTCGTGTAACATCCGATCAATCCGATGTTATCCAACGTATCCATCCGGATTATCCGCAATCCGTTCATTCTTAATCCGGATGATCCGTTTTTTGATCAGATCGGATGATGGATTGAACAGATTTCACTGGAGCACACCTCTATTTTAGGGTCTTTTTCTGGTAATGGACTGGATTTTTAGATGTTGGATAGTTGACTCACACTGGCCTTCAGGTAAAGTTGGGTATACGATTCTGTAATAATTTGGTTTTTCTTTTCTTTAATTATATTTTAGTTTAGATTTCTTTACTTGTATGAGTCGTGAAGCTACTCTTTTATTCTTTATTTTGTTTATTTTCTTATTTTAATAGTGTTTGAATTTTGTTTTCGATTTAAAATTCAAATAAAAGATAAAGTCATAAGACTGTTTGTATAGTAAAAGGATAAAACTAGGGTTGGTCACCCTATCTCAGTGGTTAGTTACCAAGACCCTCATTAAGCCTGAGTATGGTGAGGTTACAGGTTTGATTCTCATGACCACAAAAATAAAAAGAATTTTACTGCAGACGCTACAACTAGTACAGGAATTAGTGTAGTTGGACTGCATCATAGTGAATTAGTGTGTACAGTTAGGCTGCACATTTCAACTAACGGTCACTGATGTCCTTCTAACATTCCCTACTGAGTTATTCGTTAGCGTGTAACTAATCCTGTTCTTGAGGTCACTACTATACCTGTGAGGGGAACTTCCTGTCTGGGTGGTCACTTCATGATACCGCTTGGGGTCAGTAATGGCTAGATGGTCGTCCTAGTTGGTAAAGCTGAGAGTGCAATATCTTAGTGGTAGTTTGACCTTCTGTTAGGTTTTAGACCAACTAAGGTGTTCGATGCATAGAACAGGTAGCATGATTATAGGGTTCAATTTTCCACTTCTTGGATCCTAGTTGGTGATCCCTGGTGGTTGATATCCACCATAAGGGGTGATCCTGAACAGATGCCTGCTACTTCCTATCTGAGTGGTCACTACAAAGTATACCACTTGGGGTAAACAACTGTACTATCGATACTAAGTAATCGCAGGCTGTAGTGGCCTTTAAATGAAACTTAGTACCTAAAATGGTGATATGGAAGGGTACTAGATGGTTAATATTACCTGTCGAAAGTTCTCCATGAAAGTAGGTGCTCTCTAAAGGTCGTAAAATAAATTGAGTACCAGTATCATGCAATGGGTATAGGATGAGTAAGCGGCGTATTTCTAGCTTCAGATCAGCCTTAAAAGTGGCCCGATGGGGGATGTCTTTAATAGTGGTGCTGTTACCTGAGGAATTAAGTACTTGGTATAATGGTTGCCCATGGAGATGATAGGATAGGACCCCGAAAAATACATAAAAAGGTCACATTTGAGTTTGCTTAAAAAGAATCTAAATTTTCATGAAAATCTTGCCTTTTTTAGATAGTGCTGGCCTAAATTTTATTGTCCGTTTTGATACTGACCAGCATTATCATAATTCCGACCCTGAAAAGTTGCTTATTTTAGGCCAAAATCTTGCTGATTATTTATGACCTCCATATGTATTTTTTGGGGTCCATGATAGAATACTATCATCGGATGCGCAAAAAGAGGTAGAAAGAGGCTTGGCCGTAAACACTAGTAAAAGTAAAAGGATAAAACTATTACCATTCGATTCGTCCCAGTGAGACAATTCTAACAAGTTATGGTACATCTTTGTACGATTATTAGATGCCAAGTTATTTAATATATTCTTTATATAACTGTGATTATAAATGGTTCTTTTTAATATAAGATTTTTGAGGATAGGTGTGATAGTGACTATAGATAGATTGTGACTATATAGGATAAATTTTAATAATAAAGTGTTTTGAACATTCAACTGGTGTAACTATATAGTAGAATGTGACTATAACGGGAGTGACTATAGAGGGAGTTGACTGTATAATATCTATGGCTATTTTAAATCTATATAATATGTTAAATAGATTTCCAAAATAAACCTACAAAGAAAAAAATGAAAATGTTAATAAAACTTTTCGTTAAAAATAAAAAAAAAGTAAAATTCGAAAGGATATATATACCTTCAAAATAGGAGTCCAGTCATGTGCAATTTTGAGAAATTAACATAATAGGATTCCGCCTACTTTTGTCCAAGTAGTGTATATGCAAATCTTACATCACACAGTCCCTATTCTTCGGCAAGAATTTTACCGATATATTCTGCGCATTCCAGGTGATCGATTCACATGACGAAATTCTTGTCTGATACTATTGGGATTTTATTATGATAGTCAGAAAATTTAAGTCATGATTGAATTTTTTTTTACAAAAATATTACTCATATAATTTAACTATGGGCTGTGTAGGAAGAGCTGAAAGATTAGACAAAGCATATATAAAGTATCTTTATTTTTTCCGATTTCTGATATACACCATAAATCAAAATTGTATGCAGACTAAAGATACTTTATTAATAGTTACGCATTACAGCAACAAATAACTACTGTATAAATTATTTTACATAAGAAATTACAATTAATTCAACCACATTTGTAACCACAATATTTTCGTTGTAAATGATAGAGATCGCAATATAAAAAAATATAATCTCACATCATAAAGATTTCGTCCATATCTTCTTCTGTTACAAGTGAAATGTCATCGTCTGGTAGGTGTAACCACTCTCTTAAATTTCCAGAAAACTTGTCAGTTGGAATAAAGGAACGAATTTTCTTTTGTAATTTTTCTTGTTCCACGAACTCACTTCGAATAACTGAAAAAAATTAAAATCTTCATGTAACATGTGATTGCGTCAAACGCGAATAGAATCACACAGGAAGCCAATTCGACAGCCAGATACTTTCTTTTTTCTACTAAAAAGACAGCAAACAACGTAAGTCGGTGTAATAACTGAAAATATAATAGATAAATGACGCAGTAAATCCTGTGGCGCAGTAAGTCACATGATATGGTTACACAAGAAGAAATAGTTGGGAATACAAAGTCACGTGACTAAGGTTGCTTGCCGAAACCTGTTTGGCCTAATGCCGAAAGGTGAAACCTCTTATATAGTGCCGAAACGCCGAAACGCCGAAACTGCGAAACCTGTCAAAATTGCGAAACTGCCAAAACATGCCGAAACCTCTATAATAGGTTTCTCCGTAGTTTCGGCATAGTTGATCATAAGATTTGCATATAGTTACGCCAAGTTACACCAATTAATAATATAATTTAGATGATCAAATAATCTACAGATAAAAGATTAAACTTGATATTTTACCGTGTTCTTGGTTCTTTTAAGCTTTATCTAGTGTTAGAATTTTCATTTCTAACTTCCGTATTAATATTATGATATTACACGTTTTTACAGTTTTTTTTAAGGGGCTTATATTCATTAAAGGAAAATGCGTAACATGCATTTAATAAACCCAATTCCGTCATCTCCTTTAACACCTGAACTAAAGTTTCTTTTACTTTCTTCCGTTTTCTTAATAATAATATTAATAATAAACTGTTTCAAATGACTGATCACATAGAAGATTCACCCATTAAAATGAAAAATAGAGGAGGTCGGCCACCTAATAGCATTTGGGAAGATATTAATAAAGGAGAAGCTGTTGGTTCTGGCAAATTTGCCGCCTCCTGCAAGTACTGTAAGAATACATGGTCACGCGGTG
This sequence comes from Rhizophagus irregularis, assembly GCF_026210795.1. Classification (NCBI taxonomy): domain Eukaryota; kingdom Fungi; phylum Glomeromycota; class Glomeromycetes; order Glomerales; family Glomeraceae; genus Rhizophagus; species Rhizophagus irregularis. The sequence continues at coordinate 257,309 of NC_089451.1, read as the reverse complement.
AAGTTTCAAAGCTCGAAGAGCATCTTTCAAACCATTGTCCAGATGCGCCAGCAGCAGTTGTTAGAAGGTATATGACTAAAGTAATGGAACGGCAAGATAAGTCCAAGTCATCCAAAAAAGAAAATACTCTGAAGGTCAAAGTAACATGGATGATTACCATGATTCAACAGAGCTTAACGAACAAAGATGTACACGAATTAATCGTGCATTAGTTAAATTTTTTATTGCGTGCAGAATTGCGTTTAGAGTAGTGGAACATCCCTTTTTCATCAATTTTATAAAAGAGCTTAATGCCGGGTACAATACACCAACAAGGGAAGTATTAGTAAATCAACTACTTGAACGTGAATTAGCTCAAGTGAACTTCAAAGTTAATTCTGAGCTTGAAAAGGAAACGAATTTAACGTTAGGTTTGTTAAATTAAATAGGCTATCATACGTCATTTTTATTTAATCTTACTTACTATATAATATTAATTTATAATTTAGCCTTTGATGGTTGGACGTCTGGTACACATCGTTCAATTTGGAACTTCATTGTAATGACTCCGTCGCGTAAAGAATATCTTTATCAACTTTCTGATTTGTCTGAAAATTCGCACACTGCAGAATATCTAGTTACGGTAATTGAAAAGGTTATAGAAGGTATTGGAGAAGATCGAATATGTGCTGTAGTTTCCGATAATGCGGCCAATGTTCGTAATGCACGAAAAATTATACATGAGAATCATCCAAAGATTGAGAATGTGCGATGCGTTGCACATTCTATCAATTTAATTGCATGCGACATTGTCAAGGAGAAGTTTGGGGAACGTTTATTAAAACGCGTTAATATTTTGACAACCTTTTTTAGAAGTTCTCATCAGGCTAATGCAAAACTTGCTCAAATAATTAAAGAAAAAGGAATTAGTGGAGGAGGATTAAAATTATATTGCAAGACACGCTGGACTACTGCTAGTGAATCCGTAAATTCAGTAATAAATTTGGAATCAGCACTAGAAGAAATGGCCAGCGATCACGATAAAGTGCTAACAAATGATAAAATAAAACCGATTATTCAATCGAGAAATTTTTTTTCAAATTTACGAGTTCTTGGATTTGTTCTGGATCCTCTAAGAAAAGCGGTACTTTCATTAGAATCGAGAAGAGCTACACTTGCAGATTGTTTCCTGAGCTTGGCAAGACTTGCAGCTACATTAAAAAAGTTACCCAAATCATTAAATCCTGCATTCCGAAGTCATTGTATCAAAGTAATAAATGAAAGATTTGATGAATTCGATGATGATAAGTATATTACTTGTTTTTTTATGGATTCCAGATTTAGAAACGCGCCACTTAAAAAATGCGCCCTCATGAGAATTATCAAATGTGCAGCTTCAATCGGGAAAAATTTAGGTTTCGACCGTTACGAAGCTGAAACTTTATGTGATCAAATACAGAAATATATTAATGAGCAAGAGCCATTTGACCTAGATATCGGTTTTGCTAAAGATAATCCCGTGAATTGGTGGAAATATATTAATACCGAACCAGAACCAGATGTCCTGCCAAGAATTGCAAGTTATCTATTTGCAATATGTCCTAACTCAGCAACTTGCGAACGTGGATTTTCGACTTTAGGATGGCTATTTCATAAACGTCGCTTAAATCTTAATGTGGATAAACTAGAATCCATGTGCAAATTAATTTTGTATTGGAAATCCAATTCAAAAACTGAACTTGGATTTTATGGAATTGATCAAAAAAAGAATACTCGTCTTAGTGATGATGAGATCAATATACGTATTGCAGAAGCTTTTGCAGAAGATGACGATGAGGAATATAATGAGGAGCAAGCTTCTACTCAGAGATTAACTACAAGCGGCGAAACAATACCCGAAGACAATTGCCGTGTAGTAATCGAAAGTCTATGGATTGATCAATTTGTTAATTTATCGCGTGATTCAATTACTAGTGAAATCGGCGATATTCCAAGAGATATATTGGATGATTCAGATGAAAATAATGCGGAAGATGATGAAGTTGATGATAGTGGTAATAACAAGAGACCCGGAGAAGGTGACTATGATTATGATATAGATGATGTATTAGGTATGGATGACGGTGATAATAATGACGATAATTATGATGATAATGAGGAATAATAATAATGAGAAATAATTACAATAGTTAATCCAATGAGAATTAATTCTAATATCATGTGATTTAAATAATGATACTATTTAGGAAATAAATGATGTAATTATGCAGGGCAAAATATTCGCGATCAAAGTCCAGTTAACATATAATTATGCAGGCAATGCAGGCAATTGTAATTTTATATTATATTTTAAAACATTGCAATTTAATTAAGGAATAAGGATAAGCATATTATATTTTAAAAATAGTGCAATTTAATTAAGGAATAAGGATAAGCATATTATATTTTAAAAATAGTGCAATTTAATTAAGGAATAAGGATAAGCATATTATATTAGAATCAATAAGTTTTAAGGACTTCGTTAATTAAATTTATTACATTAGATCAATAAATTTTAAGAACTGCGTTACAAAAAAAAATTTAGAACTGCGTTAATTAAATTTATTACATTAGAATCAAAACTGTGTTTATTTTGTTACAAATACTTTAATTATGTAGAATGTTATTATGTTCATCAGTTCATGTTTTAAACATTATAACGAATTTTAAAATTATTATAAATATTATGAAATTTGAATTTTTTTTTCGCAATTCAAAACCAAATTGTATTTTAATTTTCAAATTGTATTTAATTTTCAAATTTCAAGTTACGAAAAAATCATAAAAATAAAAAATGGCAGCATTAGTACCTTTTGTCCCACCGCTACCACCAGTATTCCAATGGACGATTAACGCAGCTAGGCAATTAATCGCGGAGCGGAGAAGCTTACATCGGCAATTCGAAAGAATTGCAAACTGTCATCATGTAAATGCATGGACAATAATAGCAAATAGGGTGTTCGTTGCAACGGGATTTGCAGCGACACCCAGGCAATGCCAAACAAAATGGAATGCCCTCAAACGAGTTTATGAAAACCTCAGTAGGATAATAAATAATAATGATGACGACATTCCTATTATAAGCCCAAATAGTTTCGATAGAGCGTGTTTTGCTGATATGAACGATGAATTCTGGTTACAAACCGGTAATTATTATTAATTATTATTTTAAATTAATTTTATTTAGGCAATTCATTCAATTCATTAATATTTTTATTGGATTTTAGATCTGTTTAGACGAGAGTATCGACGGCAGCATGCTGCGCATGATCGACGTCGATATGAATATAGATTGCGAAGGGAAAGAAGAAGGTCGCGATCTAGGTCTCGATCAAGAAGTAGATAGAAGTAGAGATAGAAGACGAGATAGAAGTAGAGATAGAAGACGAGATAGAAGTAGAGATAGAAGACGGGACAGAAGTAGAGATAGAAGAAGAGGCAGAAGCAGGTCCCCACATAGAAGATAAAGATATTATCAAATTTTAATTTTTATTATATTTTTAATCGTGTATTTTATTAGTTTAATATTAAATATTATAAAATAAATATTTACATACAAAAAATCATATTGTCTTTAATCTTTATTCTTATAAATTGTTTAAATGCCGAAACTCTAATTAAATCATATAGAAAGTATTGCCGAAACGCCGAAACAGTTTCGGCAAGTTACAGCAGTTTCGCGATTTTGATAGGTTTCGCAGTTTCGGCATTTCTTGATGATTTCGCGAAACTAGTTTCGGCAGTTTCGCGTACGCCATTCTGCCGAAACCCTCTAGTTTCGGCAAGCAACCTTACACGTGACAAGTCACATGGCGCAGTAAGTGATGGATAAATAATTAGCCAATAAAATTATATTTATAGTTTAGTTTAGTGTAACGAGATAGTCATATGATAATAGATCTTCAAATTTTATTAGAAATATTAGAAATATTAGAAATATTTTTCTTAAAAATGTATAAATACAAGTGGATTTCGATAGGAAATTCCGCAGTTCAATTTTTGGAAAATAAAAATTTTATTTCGTCTTTAATAATAAACAAACACATTCTTTTAGCCTTTTTCTTATGAGTAAAAAGTGCCACATTAATTATTTCATTTTAATTAATGGTTTATTGAAAATATAGAGAAACTATCGTAATTTAAAATTTTGGTAAGAAATAATGTTTCGTAATTTTTGTAACTAATTTTTATTTTAAAATCAAGCATAAATATTATACGAACTCAACACGTCGGTGGCAACATACGATATTTTATTTTAATATCCTATGGGCGGCGTGTCACATTTTGGTGCATGCTCTGAAAAAAGTAAAAGATTGTTGTCTTCATACAAGATCTAAATGTGAAATAGAAGAAAATAATATGAGAAAATGAAAGAAAAATTGTGAAATTAATAAGAAATAATAGATGATATGAAAAATCATCAAAGAAATATAAGAAAGAAAGGATGATATGTGAAATCATCAAAGAAATGATAAGATAAGGAAGACTTATCTTAAATATGAGAAAAATGTTACTATATATGAAAAAGGATATAGTAAAAGAAAATGTATGAGAAAAATTAAAATATTATTGAATGATATACGAGAAATAAGAGAAAGTAATATTATGAAAAAGGAATATTACGGAATATATGAGAAATGAAATGTACGATATATTGAAAAAGTATATATCGAAAGGATGAATGAAATATTCAAGATAATAATGAAAAGATTTAAAAATTAAGTGAAAATAAAATTTATAATGAGAATGAATTTTGTGAATAATAAGAAGTTAATAAATGATTGAAAAATTCAAAAGTATTATAAGAAAAGAAAAGTTATTAGTGACAAACCCGTAAACTACTATACTTCTATAAAGAAGGTAAAGGCAAGCCCGGTATAGGTTACTAAATGAAGGAGAAAATTAAAAGATATTGTAAATACGAGAAATATTGAAATGTTATTATTTGATATATGAGAAATAATTTTATTACAATAAAAGAATGATATAAAAAATTGTAAAAGATAATAATGAATTATATGAAATAAGTGATGTAATATAAAAATAAAAAGAAATTGCGTAAGCATGTTGCGTAAACAATATAAAATGAAATAAAATATTTAATCAGAAAGAGAGAACATGAGTTCAGTTACAGAAATGAATAAATAAAATGAGAATTATACTGCGACAAGTCATGTGTTAAGAAGCACAGTAAAAATCATGTGATTAAAACGCAATAGAAAAATAAAATGTTGTACAAATCACGAGAGTAATGTAAATCACGTGATGAAGCGCAGTAAATAAAAAGAAATAAGAGAAAGTATAAGTCACGTGATAAGGCGCAGTAAAAGAAATATATAGCTGCCCCTTGGGCAGGGGCGACTGATTAATAAAAATATAAATGAATAAGAGAATAGTAAAGAAATAGTTGTGTCATCAGGGGCGTTTGTCAACAGAAATTTTAGTACATTGATCGCTTAAAAATCCGTGGCTATCCAATTATAATAAGAAAATATTAGTGAATTATAAAATGAAATGCGAGAAATAAAATAATATGAAATAGATTTGAAATAAATATTTTGGAAGTTAATATAAGAAAAAGATTAAAAGTTATTAAAAAGTTAAATTTCGTGTATAGAACTGGGAGAACCCCAGTATAAATAAGAGCATACTGGGAGGACCCAGTATAAATAAGCCTTTGTTGGTGATCATATTAGTCTGACACTGGGCGGCCCCAGTTATAAATAATCCCTAGCTTTGATCACAGTTTATTTGCGCAAGATATAAAATTTTATAAGTAAAATCGTGATTATAGACTATATTATAGAATGTATAGAGAAATTATAGAATCAAAGCTGGAACTTTGAAAATATTAGAATTTAAATTATATGATATTTTAAAGAGTAAAGAATTTAGTGAAGTTAAAGAATATTAGAATATAAGTAATAGAATATTATATAATAAAAGATGTAATAAAAGAAATGTAATAAGAAGTCATGTATATGAGAATGTAAAGAAATAAAGATTGAAGTAATAAATGAATAATTATGTGAATAAAATATAAATAAATTGAAAATACGAAATAAAATCATTTTACAAGTGAATAAATAAATAAATTAAATTAAAATGTCTGATATATACGATGAATTAGAAGAGATTAAGAATAGACATGAAATAGAGAAACACAATGAATCAAGGGAAGAATATCAAGTAGACCCTTCATGTTTAAAATGTTATAGTACTGATGAAATAGAAATAGGGGATTGGTTTAAAAGATTTTGGAAAATTTTTCAAAAAGTAATACTAGAAGCAATGAGTTATAATAGAAACACATATACAAAATTAATGGAATATATAATATTGACAAGAAAAGATGGAGAAGAAAGTTATCCATCTAGTAAAAAGAAAAGAAATAAAGAATTTGAGAAAATGAGAAAAGAAGGAGAAAAACTGTTAGATATAGTAGTAAGGTCAATTAGGTATAGAAATAAATCAGATTATAGAAAAATAGGAATTATATCAGTAATAAAAGTAATATGTGAACATTATATACTCAGTGAAGATAACGAGTTTATATTAGATGATCGAATAGAAGAGAATTTATTAGGAAATAAGGAATTGTTAACATATAGATATATTATAGAAGATGACGAATTAGATATAAGATTTGCAAAATTTGAAGAATGGTTAGAAGAAATAGAATCAGTAACTATTAAGAATAAAGGATATGGTACTATGAGAAATTTTAAAGAAATATTACACTTAGAAGAAAATATTGTAGAAGAAGAAAATAGAAAAAAAATCAAGAAGTTTCAAAAAAGTATAACATATCAATGGTGGGATGGAAATAAATACCCAAAACCATGGATGAACGATGAGTTAACAGATAAGATAATAGAGAAAATTGTAGAAACAAAAGGTTTTGTTGAAGAACAAAGTGACGTAGGAGAACTAGAAAGTTCAGATGATTTAGGAGAATCAAGTTCAAATGAAGAAAATGAACATATAGAAAGAATATACAGAAATTATTGGTTAGAAAATGGTTATGAAATTGATATTGAAGAAGTAAGACGAATAATAAATTTTGGAGTGGAACGTGAAATAATGAAAACTAAGGATTTTATGGAGAGCTATATGAAAATTAAGGAATTAGATGATGAAGAAATAATTGGAGAACTTAGAAGATGGTATACTATGAATGTCACAGAATGTCCGTTATGTAACAAAATGATACTAAAGAAAGAAGCAGTAAAATACAATAAAGAATTTACAGGAGAAATATGTAAAAGTTGTTCTGAGAGAGAGGAGAATGATATTAGTAAAACAGAACTAAGAGTAAAAAGAATACAGAAAATATGTGAAGGAGCAGAAGTTGAAGTAACGGAAGGAGAAATATTACGAATAATAAATATGGGTTATACAGATGGAGAAATTTTAAATTGGAAGTTTATAAAGTTATTCCAAGAAAATAAGAATGAATTAGAAGGAGTCATAAAAGAAATATTAGATAAATATTTAGAAGAACAAATAGAGACAGAGGGAAACAATGAAGAAGAAGAGGATGCAAATGATTCAGAAAAAATTGGAGAAATATTAGATCCAGAAGAATATGAGATTTGGGAAGAAAATACTGAAGATTTTAATGAGAATGAATTTGAGAGCGAAAATGAAAATGTTATAAATACGGAAGGTTTTGGTTTAAGTCAAAATTCAGATTCGAATAATTCATTAAATATTGAAAATTCTGATAGTGAAAGTGAAATATCTGATTATAATTTACAAGATTTATTTCAAGAGAATATATTGTTAGATATGGCAAATCAAGATCAAATAAAAAGAATAGTAGAAAATGCTATAGGACTCGCACCTAATACATTAGATAATGTATTAGGAGCAGGACAAATTTTAATAGATAGAATTCAAACTGCAGGAATGGGAGGAATAGTAGGTATGCCAACTTTTAGTGGAAAAGAAGATGAAGATGTTAACGATTGGATTAGACAATTTGAAGTAGCATTTACAGTAAGTGGAAGAACAGAAGGAAATGTTGGAGGAGATGTATGTAATCAAAATAAAGCAAATGTAGCAATAACATGTTTAAGAGGAACCGCACTACAATGGTATAATGAGGAAAAAGAAAGAGTAGCAGCTAATTTAGTAAACTGGTGTGATCATAATGATGATAGAAATTTGAAAAATAAATTAATTAATAGATTCACTAGAGAAGATATTAAAAGAAGAAAAATGATAGAATTGACAAGGATTAAACAAAAAAAAAAATGAAAGTGTTGAAGAATATAATAGAAGGTTTAGATCAATATTGAGAATTGCAACTAGAGGTCAAGCATTACATGATATGTATCAAGTAAATTATTATATCCAAGGATTAGAACCTACATTGGGATACCAAGTTAGAAGAAGTAATCCAACGAATTTAAATGACGCAATTAATACAGCAAGAGGAGAAGAAGAAGCTAAAAATGAATTGATAATGAAAACAACGGGTGTAAATATAGAACAAATAAAACAAGAAAAGAATATAGAAGAAATTTTAAAAGAAGAAACGAATAAAAAAGAAGAAAATGAAATATATAAAAAAATGCAAAAGCCAGTCAATGAAAAAGATATTGATGAATTAAGTAAAGCGTTAGAACAATTTAGAGCAGAAAAAATAGCTATGGGAGAAATGATAAATGAAATAAAAAATCAACAAAAAAGAAATATAAATAGAAATACAAATACAAGAAATACAAGAATTATGAGATGCTATGAATGCAATGAAGAAGGTCATATAAGACCAAAATGTCCACAATTAGGACGAAGGAATAATTATAGAACGCAAAATAATTTTAATAGGAATAATAATGAAAGAAGAAATAATAGTAATAATAGAAATATAAATTTAATAGACCACGAAAGATATTATGACAATAATAGAAATTATGATAATGGTAATTATTATAATAATTATGAAACATATAAGTATGAAAAAGAAATATTTCCAACTTTAAGAAGTGGTAGAAAATATGGAAGAGATCTAGATAATGATGATGATGAAATGGAAATTGAAAATGTTCCAATACCACCAAAGAGAGAATATGATATGAAAATGGATATTGATGGTGAAAGAAAAAGAGGATTTTCTAATAAAGAAGATAGAGATAAAGCATATCGATCAAGAAGAATACATAACCAATGTGAAAGATGTGGATTAAGAGGTCATTTTATAAAAGAATGTCCAAATCCGAAAATGAAAAGAGGAAATAAAAATATTAGAGTACGAGTTAATGTACCACCAGAAAAATATGTAATGGATATGTATAATGAAAAAGCAAATATAACATATGGACAAATTTATGATGAAAATCCAAAATTTAGAAGAATAGCTAGAAATTATGATGAAGATAATAATGCATGACTACACTCGGACCAACAAATAAAAAGTGCAGATAATAAAAGTGAAACTAGAGTAATGAGAAGTGAAGTTATAATAAAAGGAAAATTAATATCAATAATAATAGATTCAGGAGCATCAGTCAGTTTAATATCAGATAAATTGAGAAAAGAATTAAATATTCCAATAATAGAAAAGAGTGATATTAGATTTATAATGGCTAACGGAATAAGAGTAGCATCAAAAGGAAAAATAGAAATAACAATAGAAATGAATGAAAATACAGAAATGAAAATAATTATGGACGTAATAGAATCAGTAGAAAAAGAATTAATATTAGAAAATGATGTGTTAAAAGAAAAGAAAGGAATAATAGACTATAATGAAAAGACATTAATATTAAGAGAAGATGGAAAAGATATTGAAATACCAATAGAATATGAAAATAATGACGAAAATATTAATAATGATAATGATAGTGATGATAGTGAAGATGAAGATAGTGAAAATGAATATGAAGGAACAAGTGAACGAGAAATATATTTAATAAATAATGAAGAAAAAGGACATATTATAGAGGAAAACTATTAGGTCTTGGCCATAATGATGGAGAGACATTAAAGATGCACGAAGATTGGACAGACGAAATAAAATATAAAGATTTAGAGAAATTACAAGAGAAAGAATTAAAAAATTTAGTTAAAGAATATGAAGATATTTGTATATATGGAGACAAGAAAATAAGTAAAACAAATATAGTAAAATGCAATATAAGGTTAAAAGATGAAACGCCAATAAATCAAAAAGCATATAGAGAAAATACAGAAAATAGAGAAATAATAAAAAAAGAAATAGATAAAATGTTAAAAGAAGAAATAATACAAGAATCATGTAGTCCATGGTCATCACCAGTAGTAATAGTAAATAAGAAAACAGGAGATAAAAGATTTTGTATAGATTTTAGAAAAATAAATCAAATGACGATAACAGACGCATATCCTTTACCAAGAATAGATGACTTATTAGAAAAATTTAGAGTAGCAAAATGGTTTACAACAATTGATTTAGCAAGTGGATATTGGCAAATAGAAATGAAAGAAGAAGATAAAGAAAAGACAGCATTTATTTGTAGTTAAGGATTATATGAATTTAATGTTATGCCGTTTGGATTAAAAAATGCACCGGCAATATTTCAAAGAACAATGAATAAAATATTTAAAGAATACTTAGATAAATTTATGAATGTATATATAGATGATATTATAATATATTCGAAAAATTGGAATGAACATTTACAACATATAAAAATAGTATTAGAAGAATTAAGAAAAGCGAATATGATGTTAAAGTTAAAGAAATGTGAATGGGCGAAAAAGAATGTAGAATATTTGGGACATATAGTAGGAACGGATGGATTAAAACCAGATGATAAGAAAATAGAAAAGATTAAAAATTTAAAACCACCAAAGAATATCAAACAAATAAGAGAAATAAATGGATTATGTTCATATTATAGAAAATTTGTGAAAGGATATTCAAAAATAGTAAAACCAATAATGGAATTAATGAGAAAAAATGTTCCTTTTGTATGGACAGAAAAACAACAAAAAGCATTAGAAGAATTAAAAGAAAAATTAATAAATTATCTGATATTACAACATCCAAATTTTGAAAAAGAATTTATATTAATAACAGATGCATCAGGAGAAGGATTAGGAGCTATATTAGAACAATTAGATGAAAATAATAGAGAAATAGTTATTAGTTATGCGAGTAGAAGTTTAGTAAATGCAGAAAAAAGATATCCGATAACAGAATTAGAATGTTTAGCAGTATTTTGGGGAATAAAATATTTTCATAAATATTTATTTGGAAGAAAATTTAAAGTAATAACAGACCATGTAGCATTAAAAGGATTTATAAGTACATCAAAAGTTCCTAAAGGAAGAAGAGGAAGATGGATGATGGAATTACAACAATATGATTTTGAAATAATACATAGACCAGGAAAAGAAAATAAAAATGCTGATGCAATGTCAAGGTTAATATGAGAAAGATAGAAGTTAAAAATTATAAATAATAATGAATAATGAGACAAATAAAAAATTAAAAATGGTTGAAAGAATAGGATTGGAAATATATATATTTATAATTCATACAAATATAAATTATCATTACATATTATTTGAAGATAAAGAAATAAAATTTATTTTACCATTTGAAAACGAAATAGAAAATTTATTAACAAATGGATGAAAAAGAATATGATAAAATTTTAAAGAATATAGAAAAAGAAAAAAAATACGTACAAGAAAATGGAGTTTTATATAAAATTAAAGATGAAAATAAATTTAGAGTAATAAGAAGATTTGAATTAGAAGGAATAATGTATATGATGCATGATCATGAATTATCAGCACATTTTGGGATTCAAGCTACATATGAAAAAGTAAAAGAAAAATATTGGTGGAAGAATATGAAACGAGATGTAGAAAAATATGTAAAAAGTTGTGATAATTGTCAAAGAAGAAATAATCCACAAGGGTTACATGAATTACATCCAATAGAAGTAAAAGAACCTTTTCATATGATTGGAATAGATGTAATAGGACCATTACCAATAACAGAAAAAGGAAATAAATATATAGTAGTAGCAATAGATTTCTTTACAAAATGGCCAGAAGCAAAAGCAATAAAAGAAGCAAATGCAAAAGAAATATCAAAATTTATTTATGAAGAAATAATTTGTCGACATGGATGTCCAAAGAAAATACTTACAGATAATGGATCAGAATTTAATAATTAATTAACTAAAAATCTTACAGAAAAATTTAATGTTCAACATAAATTCTCGACTCCTTATCACCCTAAAACAAATGGATTAGTAGAACGATTTAATAAAACATTAATAGAATCATTGGCAAAATTAGTAAAAGAAAAATTAACGATATATAGAAATAGAGAATATGAAGATAAAAATTGGGATCAAAGAATAGCACCAATATTGTTTGCATATAGAAGTAAAATACAGAAATCAAGTAAAATGACACCATTTTATTTGACTTATGGAAGAAGAGTAATATTACCAAATGATGAAGAAGTTAAAGGAATTACAGTGATTAAAAGAATAGAACATATAATAGAAGAATTACCAATAAAAAGACATGAAGCAAAGAAGAATATTGAAAAAGCACAAGAACAACAGAAGAAATATCATGACAAAATTGGAAAACGAAAACAAAACTTTCAAATAGGGGATAAAGTATTATACTTTAACACGGCGAAATACAAAACACATACAGGAAAATTAGAAGAAAAATGGAAGGGACCATATTATATACATGAAGTAATAATAAATGGATCGTACAAAATTAAAGAATTAAATGGAAGAATTTTAAGAAGACCAGTAAATGGAGAATTGTTAAAAGAATATTTTGATAGGGAAATATTTGAACCATATATAGTAATATAATATGTTTGAGACCTGAATTCGATTCTTAAATTAATTTATGGGACATAAATTTTTCAAGAGGAGGATAAATGTAATAACTGAAAATATAATAGATAAATGACGCAGTAAATCCTGTGGCGCAGTAAGTCACATGATATGGTTACATAAGAAGAAATAGTTGGAAACACAAAGTCACGTGACAAGTCACATGGCACAGTAAGTGATGGATAAATATTTAGCCGATGGATAAATAATTAGCCAATAAAATTATATTTATAGTTTAGTTTAGTGTAACGAGATAGTCATATGATAATAGATCTTCAAATTTTATTAGAAATATTAGAAATATTAGAAATATTTTTCTTAAAAATGTATAAATACAAGTGGATTTCAATAGGAAATTCCGCAATTCAATTTTTGGAAAATAAAAATTTTATTTCGTCTTTAATAATAAACAAACACATTCTTTTAGCCTTTTTCTTATGAGTAAAAAGTGCCACATTAATTATTTCATTTTAATTAATGGTTTATTGAAAATATAGAGAAACTATCGTAATTTAAAATTTCGGTAAGAAATAATGTTTCGTAATTTTTGTAACTAATTTTTATTTTAAAACCAAGCATAAATATTATACGAACTCAACACGTCGGTGGCAACATACGATATTTTATTTTAATATCCTATGGGCGGCGTGTCACATCGGTCTCCTATGACCTGGATACTATAGGTTTTAACGTTTTTTGCGTCCTCAATATTGCAATCAAGGCTATTGCCAAGGAGCCGACACAAACTGCAGATAGCCATAATTAGTAGTTTTTTAACATCACCAACCGTGTGTTTTTTTGTTAATCTATAAGGAGGCCCAGACACTTCGACATTCAAAAGCTCCCTTGCATCTGATAATCGGAGGATGAGTAAATCTGTTTTTCGTTCCCCAAAATTACTTGTAAACATGATGTTCGCTTCCTTTATAGATCTTACGTCTTTTTCTAATCACATGTATTTGACGTCAGGAAAAGCATTGCGAAATGCTCGCAGAATTGGGAACAGACATTCGACGATGTAGGATCGTTCAAGCATGTCTCGGGCTAAGACTTTCAGCATCAAATATCTAAACCTAAAGACAAAGTCCAGTAACGCACATCGTATAAAGAACATAAATCTATTCTCTTCTGATGTTTGATTATCTCTAATATTTGTTTCCAAAATTATTTTAGATTCGATTTCAGAATAATTTGCTTGAAATATGTTTTCGAGTTTTTGATTATCGAATCACTCATAGCCAGTTTGTTTCTTGACTGAAGCATATTTCTAACTCTCTCATACATTGGTTCTTCGATCGTTTCTTTGACAAGATGTATCGTTGTATTAAAAGCACAAATTATGTGTGCAGAAAATTCATCATATGTTGCTTTCGTGATAATGGGTTTATTAGGTGTTGCTATTAAAGTGCTTGTAGCTGAATGAACTGTTGGACAAGGTGTACTTTCGTGTGAAGTTGCGAAATCTTCTGAAGTATTTAATTGCTGGGGTGTACTTGGAGTAATTTCGCACAAAGTAGTATCTTCAGAGGTATTTGAGATCATGGTTGGTTGAGCCGGACGTGATGTATTTTTATCCTCTGAAGTTTCTACGATAATGTCACCTTTGTCCATATCATCACAGTTCGCTTTTTCCCGTAATCGCTTTGATCTTCTTGATTCCTGTTTCTTGATAAGTTCAATAGAATTAGAATAAGAATATTTATAATCGTGTAAAACTGTGAAAAAACATCAAATTACTTACTCTCTCTGATTTCTCTGTGTAGTCTGGATCAGACGAATGATTTTCATCTGAACTTTCAGTATAACGATAACGTATTGATTTTCTTTTTCTAGTCGACTTCTTTCATGCAAGAAAAGTGATAAGTCGGTTTCAATGTATTATTCTTTAAGTCTAACAGGACTCACCCTTTTTGTCGTCTTCACATCATGATTAATAGTGGTGAGATCTTCAGTGATGTTCCTATGGAATTCCACTACTGTGGTGGTATGTTCTTGCAAATTTTTCGACTGTACAGAAAATAAGGATTAATAAATTTCAAAAACGTAAACTATTAATAAAAAAGGTACCTTAATCTTAGCTAGTTGTACGGTTTTATCTGCTCCAGTCGAATAGCTTCCTCGTTTTTGATTTTCTTCAAGTCTGGTATAGATTTAAAATAATCACTTCGACTTCCGGATAACTTCCAAGCCTAATATAAAAAGAAACAAATTCTGTAATAAACATTCTTTATATTTTTTTTTATTTCATAAATGAGGAAAGCCTGTAATGAACTAATAGTTCAACACTCCATCCGACTAATAGTCCTGAAGTGTGTTACAGAAGTTTAAAAGCTTAAATGATATAAGAAGTTGTAGCGAACTAATAGTTCAACACTCCAGCCGACTAATAGTCCTGAGGTGTGCTACAGCAACTTAAATCATTCGTTCATTACAAAACTAATACTCACTTCAAAATCTTTGTACATTTGATTTACTTTTGGCTTTGTTCCTTCTGAATAAGATTGATTAAGCGTATTCTCCATAGACTTTTTCATATTTCACACGAAATGTTAATGGCCACTCGGCAAAGTGGTTAAGAGACCAACTTTCAGAAGAGGTGGTATCAAAATATCCATCCATTATTTGAAAGCGAGTTCCCATTAGCTTATCAAAACGTGATGATTTTTATGACATAAAAAAAATCACGTGCGAAGGACAAATTGTCACACATGATGTCAATTAGATAAGATAATCTCCTAATACTGCGCCTATGCGAACAAAAAACCAGCTTCTATGATACGATCGCGAATTTGAGTTTCTTGCTTGAAGTGTTGCAGGTAAGACAATATTCCAACTTATCTTGAGAATAGAACTTCGCTAATTCAGGATTATAAGGGAACTGATTTCCATTTTCACAGTACCATGAGCCATGTAATCCATAATTTCTGTGTTTTCCATTGCAAATAGAACATGGTGAACTCCACGGCTGAGGTGATGCAAAATTATAATTATTTCTCAAAAACTATTTCCAAATTTCAAGTATGGGAAGTGCTCTAAGACGGATTTGATAATTAATTCTGGATTGGGTCTAGCTTCGAAAGTGATGGGCCATTTTTCTTGACATTGCTCACCGGAGGAGGGAAAAGATAAATCGGATACTTTGTTTTCTGGTGAATTATGACTTCCGATTTATGTACTTCTGATAGTTGCCATGGCTCAAGTCCTATTTCTCTTTTATATTTTTTGTATAAGTTGGAATGGATCTTATCTGTCAAAATACTTGGTAACCCAGTTAATTTGGCATGCCAATTCAGATAATTGGCGGTTAGTATTTTAACAGACTCAGTCATTTTCCTTTTTATATGACTGCAAACAATTTTAAAAATCCCTTTTTTCTCATATAGACCTATTCATTTGAAAAAAAAAAAGATTAAAATTTCCAGACTATTGTGAAGCAATGAAACGATGCAACTATCTCAATTTCACGCTGTTCACATTTAATAAAGTAAGATCCTGCTTTATACCTGCCTTCTATTTCTTCATCATTATGACCTAATTTGCATAATGGGCAGATATAGTTCCCACATGATGTCTCATCAGTAATTCCATAATAATCGAAATTTTCACTACTACATTCTCTATATAGATTAAAATATTGATCCAATATCTTGTTGTGAAAATAGGACCAGTCATAAGTTGAGTTCTTCTTAGACATTGGTCGAGATGCAGGTGAAATATTTACTCCAGATTTTGAAGATGTTTGTTCCTCTGATTAAGGATGGTGCCGCAAATATGTAATTGCGGAATAATTGCGATTTACGGTATTGCGGAACATTGCGGATTTTTAAATCTAAAAATCCGCAAATCCGCAAATCCGCAATTATCCGCAATCCCGCAAATATTCCGCAAAAAAAACTTTCTTTTTTTTAATAAAATATAATTACTACTAAAAAAAAAAATATTTCTATTTATTATTAATAATAAAAGAAATTATTTTACATAAAAAAAAATTAAAAAAAATGCTGGAACCTATAGTTCTGGCGTTTTAATTAAAAAAAATTTAAAAGAAACCGCCGGAACCTATAGTTCCGGCGTTTTTACATAAAAAAAATTAAAAGAAACCGCCGGAACTTATAGTTCCAGCGTTTTAATTAAAAAAAATTTAAAGAAAACGCCGGAACCTATAGTTCTGGCGTTTTTATTAAAAAAAATTTAAAGAAAACGCTGGAACTCATAGTTCCGGCGTTTTTACATAATAAAATTAAAGAAAACGCCGGAACCTTAGTTCCGGCGTTTTTATTAAAAAAAAAATTAAAGAAAACGCCGGAACCTTAGTTCCGGCGTTTTTATTAAAAAATTAAATAAAACGCCGGAACCTAGCTCCGGCGTTTTTATTAAAAAAACTAAAAGAAAACGCCGAACCTTAGCTTCCGGCATTTTTACATAAAAATTAAAAGAAAACGCCGGAACCTATAGTTCCGGCATTTTTACATAAAAAAAATTAAAAGAAAACGCCAGAACCCATAGTTCTGGCATTTTTATATAAATAAATTAAAAGAAAACGCCGAACCTTGGCCTCGGCGTTTTTACATAAAAATCAAAGAAAACGCCGGAACCTATAGTTCCGGCGTTTTTATATAAAATAATTAAAGAAACGCCGGAACCTTAGTTCCGGCGTTTTTATTAAAAAAAATTTAAAGAAAACGCCGAACCTTGGGCTCCAGCATTTTTACATAAAAAAATCAAAAGAAAACGCCGGAACCTATAGTTCCAACGTTTTTACATAAAAAAAAATCAAAAGAAAATGCCGGAACCTATAGTTCCGGCGTTTTTACATAAAAAAAATTCAAAAGAAAACGCCGGAACTATAGGTTCCGGCGTTTTATATAGTTCCGGCGTTTTTACATAAAAAAAATCAAAAGAAAACGCCGGAACCCATAGTTCCGGCGTTTTATATAAATAAATTAAAAGAAAACGCCGGAACCTATAGTTCCGGCATTTTTATATAAAATAATTAAAAGAAAACGCCGGAACCCATAGTTCCGGCGTTTTTATTAAAAAAAATTAAAAAATATGCCAGAAGCAATAGTTCCAGCATTTTTGTATAAAAAACCTATTAGTTCTGGTGTTTTTTGTATGTAAGAAAACACCAAAACTGAATTGCAGAATTACGGGCTACTAACCGCAATTCAACTTCAAAATCCGCAATATTGCGGAATTTGAAAATCATTTGCGGACCCATCCTTACCTCTGATGTATTAGTATGTGACAACTCAGAATTTTCCTTATCACTTCCTGAACTGAGATCAGGATGTGACAATTCAGAATTTTTCTCATCACTTAACAAAGTGTCTTTCGAAAGATTAGCTATGATTCTATCTTAATGCTGTAGTCAACTGGCATATTATCTATGATATACTAAATGTCTTCATATGTCATTTTTGAAATACTGCTAACAGAGAATGAATGTATCCGATAAATTTTATCTATGCCTATTGCATCAAAAAGCTTCCAGAGTTTCTTGGCTTGCTTGATTTTTTTCCATAAAAGTGCAACAGAAGTATCTGCAGGAAGCTGAGCTTTAACTTCCATATTTAAAATTCTACTGACAGCATTAGATTTTGGATCAACTTGTTTTTCAGATGCTATTTCACTTCATCTCTGGATAAAAGCTTTTCCAAATTGACAGTAACATATAATGGCCTCTTGGATCGCACGATCAGCAAAGTTCTTGGCATCAAAAAGTTTCTTATACAAAAGAAAAAATGTTGTCTCCATTTTTGCTGCTGAGGAATCATAGCTTCGTACTGATTGCTTTAGGTAAACATCCAAAGAATTTGAGCCCAGCTCACCCATAGTGTTAGAACATTTGGTGCTTGAATCCTCAGATGCTTTCTGAATGAATTTCTCCCTTTATTCTTTCTTGCGAAGTGTCTTTTTGTTACAGATACCTGTTTACCTTTTTCAGGAAAGATAGATTCCACTTTTGCAAGTTTTTCATCCCGCTTTCTCTGTCTTATCCCATCACTGACAATTTTCTTATTCCGAACGTCAGAAAAGAGATCGTAAATCTCTTCCTTGATGGTTTGATGTTTGCGTTATCATCAGGTGATCTATTTATAGGCTGGTCTATTACAGGATCAGGTATATTGTGAGAAGCATATGGTTGTATGTGGTACAGCTGATATATCTTCTTCTTCAACAAAGCATAAGTTCTGCATATTAGTAATGTGCTGTGGTTGCTGAGGCCTCGTGAGGTTGGAGAAATTGAAATCATGTTTTAATTTTGCCAATTTAGCTTTAAGCTTAGCATTCTCAGCTGAAATATCTACACTATTTTTCTTCAATTCTTCAATTCTGATCTTATGTTCAGCATTTTTAGCATTACGCCTGGCATTCTCTTCAATAATCTGCCTCAACTTTGCGTTCTCAACCTCTACGCTGTCACAATGATTCAACCTCAGATGTTATGATTGATAATATTCTATAGAAGATATGAAATATTCAATAGTTCGTTAGTATATATATTGCATACTATATATTGGATTCCAGAAATGTTCTGGGAATGTTCCTGTCACTAGCTCATAATTATGAAAAAGTGTAACAGGATCACGTGACTGGTGCAATAAGGCACAGTATAAAATTGGCCAGAACATAAATTCGGTCAAATCTTTGAACATAATAACCTGGTAGTATTTGGAATCGAATATATTTGAATATACTCGAGTATTCATTTAAATTTATAAAGTGTATTCGAATAATATTCGAATAAGTTAAATTTCCTTTTATAGTAATGATTTACATAATTTTTTAGCCTGAATTATGATTTTAACTCAATTAAATTTAAGGATTTAATGTCCAATTAGAATTTTAACTATACTATATCTGGCTAAATGAATACTCAAATAACCACTATACTTATTCGAATACTCGAATATACTCAAGTTATTCAAATAACTGTTACATGATTCCAAACATTATAACCTGGCATCCAAACTGGCCTGAAACTGGCAAATTAATAGAAATACTCAGATTCCCTGCCAGTTTCATGACAGCTCCAGGATACTACTAAGTCGCTACCATAGTGCCAGCTTAGATCCTTCAAATCATATGCCCTAAAGATCAGCCTGAATTATGCCATAGTGTCAGCCAAATTTAGACACAGATTTACATTAAATTACTGCGCCATTTGACATCATATTTTTTTTACCACATTTTGATATCTAGAAAAGCAATCAAATAGATGCAAATTCTTAATATAGAACTAGCATTCAAACTGGCTGGCCTAACACTGGCAATCAAGAAGGATAGTACAGCACTACGTGCCTGACCAGCAATCAAAAGGCTTAAAAATGGAAAACAAACCACCACCTAGTACTTAGTAACCAATCAATTGTGAAGCCCTACCAGCATAAATTATACCAGAAAGCATTTATTAACACATAGCATAAAATAAAAATAGGCGCATTCAGATTATTTCGTCATAGTCATAATTAGATTATTTAATCACATGGACCACAAACGATAAATAGGAAACAGGAAAAAAAAATCGATTTCAAAGGTAAGAAATATAATAAGAAAAATAGGTAGGTATAAAAAATCATCACAATTAGGTTATTTAATTAGATTATTTAATCATAATTAGATTATTAACTTTAGATTATTTAGTTATATTTAGATTATTTAATCATATCTAGATTATTTTATTACTAAATAACCTAATTTAAGCCGTTTATACTAAATAATATAATTATATTATTTAGTCATAAATGACTCCACTGATTTTTATTTTTATTTATACAGACTTTTTTTGTGGTTTAATTTATTTACACTTATACTTTAATTTTTTAAAATATAGAACTTAATTTATTAAACTTGTAAATTACTTTGTTAAAGATACTTTATTTCCATTAAGATACTAAAAAGAATACTTTATTTTCATCAAAATATTAAAAAAAATACTTTATGTTGTTAAAAATACCTTTATTTTTGTTAAAAAAAAATAATAAAAAATGCTTTATTTTCGTTAAAAAACTACTTTAAAATACTTTTTTTATTAAAAAAACACTTTACAAATATTTATTTTCATTAAAAAAATACTTTAAAATACTTTTTTTTGTTAAAATTACTGTTTTATTATATATTTGTAAAAAAATAAAAAAATTCAATAAAAAGATATTTTTTTTCTTTTATTAAAAATGTGTATTATAAATGTTACATAATGATAAAAATAGTAATGTCTGTGCTACTGATGTGGCTTTCTGATGAGTTTGTAAGGGTTACCATTTAAATAGCTTTTGATTTTATTTTATCGTTTAGATAATTTTTGCTTTTAATTTTATAATTTATTATATATAACTAGCTAGCTTGCTATAAATTGAATTAGACTCATAAGGTATATTTGCTAGCAAGTAAGATGCAAATTATTTATAATAAGTTTGATTCTTGTAATTTTTTCTTTAAATAAAAAGTACAATATAATAATAAAAAAAATAAATAAAATAATAAATAATGTAATATATTGTATAAAAATAAATTAATACAGTATAATTATATACACTACCCTCCCAAAAGTATCCGGTCAAGCTCAACTTGATTTTCTTAAGATTGAATATATAAAGTATTATTTTTTTAAAAAAAAAATAATTCCCCTAGTTTTAACGATTAAAATGAATGTATTTTTATTGTGTTACGATACTTGTACCAGATTTGGCAATAAAAAAATAATAATGCCTCAATTTTTGCCAACGCTGAACTTTGCTTTTTTTTTGTTACTACGCCATTCGGCTACTTTTAAAATGGGAAAAACTAGTGAATTGAGTGAGCGTGGGCAAATTATTGGCCTTTGAAAAGGACATGAAGCTATCAGGATTAAAATTTTTGTATCGAACAATCGTGTCTATAATGGTACTTTTTGGAAATTTTAGGACACGACTGGATTAACAGCTAAAAGAAGAGTGGGAAAGAATTCCATCCGAAACTTACATTAATTTAATTGAGAGCATACTATGCTGAATTGAAGCATGCATTAAAAACAATGGATGGCCAACTAAATATTAATTATTATTAATAAAATATGATTTTTATTGGTTGACCGGATACTTTTGGGAGGGTAGTGTATTAATTACTGTATATATTACTAAAATTCAATATAATTTGTGAATTTAGAGAGATTTTGAATTGGCAATTTTAATTAGAGTGATATATAGAGGGCGATCAATGTTATACGGACATTTAAAGATATTTGGGTATCTACTTTGCTGAAACTTGGAGTTTACAATCGATATTGATTAGATATTGCAATGATATCATTACGATATCATTACGATATTTTAATAAAAAATAGATTCGACGTCGTTAAGTTAGTCGTAACTATATTTATTCGACATAGATTAGTTCGATATCTCTGCGATATCGCAGCGATCATTATGCGATGTAAATATTATCACGTAATCACATCGTAGTGATGTCGTATTAACATTGAATTAATATTACAAAAATATTTAACATTTATTTGATATCGTAACCATGTCGTATTAACATTGAATTAATATTACAAAATATTTGACATTTTATTTGATATCGTAACCACATCGTAGTGATATCATATTAACATCGAATTAATATTGCAAAAATATTTTACATCTATTTGATATCGTAACCACATCGTAGTGATGTCGTATTAACATTGAATTAATATTACAAAATATTTGACATTTTATTTGATATTGTAATCACATCGTATTGATATCATATTAACATCGAATTAATATTCAAAAATATTTTATCTATTTGATATTGTAACCACATCGTAGTGATGTCGTATTAATATTGAATTAATATTACAAAATATTTGACATTTTATTTGATATCGTAACCACATCGTAGTGATATCATATTAACATCGAATTAATATTGCAAAATATTTGACATTTTATTTGATATCGTAACCACATCGTAGCCATATCGTAGTGATATCATATTAACATCGAATTAATATTGCAAAAATATTAAAAATATTTTACATCTATTTGATATCGTAGCCACATCGTAGTGATGTTGTATTAACATTGAATTAATATTACAATTTTATTTGATATCGTAACTACATCATAATAATATCATATTAATATCAAATTAATATTACAAAAAATGTTTTACATTTATTTAATATCGTAACTACATCGTAATGATATTATATTAACACCGAATTAACATCACAAAAATATTTTTATTGTAATATATGTTTATTATTTATTATACATTAATAATAATAATTTTTTATTAGTGGATTATTATGGGTGAGTGGAGTACGTTTCTTTTCTTCCTTTTTTTTTATTCTTTTCTTCTCTTTTTTATTCTTTTCTTCTCTTTTTTATTCTTTTCTTCTCTTTTTTATTCTTTTCTTCTCTTTTTTATTCTTTTCTTCTCTTTTTTATTCTTTTCTTCTCTTTTTTATTCTTTTCTTCTCTTTTTTATTCTTTTCTTCTCTTTTTTATTCTTTTCTTCTCGTATGTGAGTTGATGGATACGTCATTTTCAATTTTAAAATATATATATATATATATAAAAAAAATAAAAAAAACAATCATGATTAATAAAATGTACTCTTTGTAAAATATATTTAAAATTTAATACATAACTAAGGATGGGTCCGCAAATGATTTTCAAATTCCGCAATATTGCGGAATTTAGTGTTGAATTGCGGTTAGTAATCCGTAATTCCGCAATTCTGATTGGCTGCCCGGAACTGTGTTTTTTTGCAATCTTATATAATATATAAAAACGCCGGAACTATTAGTTTCAGTGGTTTTATTTTTATTTTTTATATAAGATATGCCGGAACTATTAGTTCCAGCGTTTTTTTTTAATTTTTATATAAAATATGCTGGAACTATTAGTTCCGGCGTTTTTTTTGATTTTTTTTATATAAAATATGCCGGAACTATTAGTTCCGGCGTTTTTTTTGATTTTTTTTATATAAAATATGCCGGAACTATTAGTTCCGGCATTTTTTTTAAATTTTTTTTTTATAAAATGTGCCGGAACTATTAGTTCTGACATTTTTTTTTAAATTTTTTTAATAAAATGTGCCGGAACTATTAGTTCTGGCATTTTTTTTTAATTTTTTTAATTTTTTTATATAAAATATGCCGGAACTATTAGTTCCGGCATTTTTTTTAATTTTTTTTAATTTTTTTATATAAAATATGCCGGAACTATTAGTTCCGGCATTTTTTTAATTTTTTATATATAATATGCCGGAACTATTAGTTCTGGCATTTTCTTTTTATTTTTTTTATATAAAATATGCCGGAACTAATAGTTCCGGCGTTTTCTTTTTATTTTTCCTATATAAATATGCCAGAACTAATTGTTCCAGCGTTTTCTTTTTGTTTTTTCTATATAAATATGCCGGAACTAATAGTTCCAGCGTTTTCTTTTTGTTTTTATAAATTTAATAACCATATCGGCCGGTTAATTTAACGGTGTTGATAAACCGTAATATAATCCGGCCGATCCAATTTTTTTTAAAAAAAATAAATCATTTTTTTTAATATTATATTAACGAAAAAATGATTTTTTTTTAAATATTTTTATTAATAACGAACTTATTTTTTAGACTAGTAAGTTTAAAAAAATAGTTAGTTATAAAAAAAAATATTTTTTTCCGCAATTTTTAATTTTTCCGCAATTCCGCAATTTTCCGCAATTCCGCAATTAATTACGGAATTGCGGATTATTTGCGGAATTGCGGAAAAATTGCGGAATTGCGGATAATTACTGATTGCGGAATTGCGGATATGTAGACTTCAAAATCCGCAATATTCCGCAATGTCGCAAATCACAATTATTCCGCAATTGCCTATTTGCGGCACCATCTTTATACATAACCTTGGGATAATAGTTAGAGCAGGTAATTCTGGGATTTTGTAAAGAATAATAAAAATGATAATATTTTTAAGTTAGTTCTTTCTTTAAATTTTTTTGAAAGTGTTTTGTTTCTTAAAATCATAATATTGTAAAAAAATGCTGGTTGCTACGACTGACGGACAATGACAAATTGTCAGGCTACCCCCGGACAAAGTAATTGGAAGGCGGAAAATGCCATAAATATCCAGCCCTATTTTACAACATTTTCTTCCAGGCTAAAGCAAATATTACAAAAGAAATTGCAAATATAAAATATACAGCCATCAAATATATTTAACAAGCAATAGATACATGGCCGTTGAAAAATATATTCACATTTATACCACAGTCTAACAAAAAAATACTCAAACCACAACATATTGTAAAAAAAATATGAAAAATACGCGTATATCCTATTTTCATACCTTCGCTTAACAGCTCCACTATTTATTTAAAAAACGGCTTTTTTCTCTTTTGTATGTGGGTAGGTGGGTACATTTTTCCTTTCTTTTATTCTTTTCTTTCGTATGTGAGTGGCGGGTACATTTTCTTTTCTTTATTTTTGCTTTTATTCTTGCTTTTCGTATGTGGGTATCTTACTATGTTGAATATATAAACTAAAGTGTCCCAAAGTATTGTTAATATTGTAAAAAAATAATTAAAGTATACTTTAAAAAGAAAAAAGAAGAGACAAACTAAAATACCGTAAAGTATTAATATAAAAGACAAGAGAAAAGCGTATTTTTGAAAATAAACAAAAAAAATCTCATTAATAAACGCGAATTTTAGCTATTTTTAGATATCACATGCATGATATCACATGCATGTAATTAAAGTGATTTTAATTGGTTAATTTTAATTTATTATTACATCATGCATATGATTTTATTGGTTAAAATTTTATACGATACAAATTAAAATAATTATTTTATTATATTTATATAATTAATATAATTATATGGCTGTAAAATAAAAATTATTTTTTATCCAAATTCTATTTGTAGTATCATGATTTGGTAGTTGGCACCTTTCTGAATTACAATTATGAATAAAATGTACTTTTTGAACATTATCTATTACAGTAATTGGAAAAATACGTCTCCATTTATCTCTGTTGCTTGGAGACGGTAAAGTGGACATTTTAATACTGAATGTTCAACCATAGTATCTTCAAACCAATCTACAACAATAAATGCATAATATTTGTTATTGTTACCCTTATGTTGAAAGATACCTTTGATTATTGCATAAAATTCTTCATGATCTTCTTCATAAATTGTGATAAAATCATCGAGATGTAGGTGAACTTTTGAAAGGATACCATTTTCTTCTTCAATCATATATGATGCAAATTTGTACCAACTAATTGAAGAGTTTATAAGTGCCGCCTCAAACTTCATATCCACATAAGATAAAAACAATTCAGTTTTAAAATTATGTAAAGTTAAAAGAAGTTTATCACGTTCTGCTTTGGCATTCTTTTTTTTAATGAAATATTGGAAATAAAGTTTACTGGAGATATAACTAAATTAAAAGATTAGTAAATATAAATATCAAACATGTACTATTATATGCAATAAAATACTTACTTTTTGTATCATCATCATCGTCTTGAACTTGTTCAGTTGCTTCAGTTGAATATTTATCTTCTGTAACATACCAATTTAAAAATAATTGTCCAAAATTTGAATTTGTAAATCCAGTACAAGATCTATTAAATCTTGGATCAATACCACCATCTGCTAAATGTCGAATTGCAAATAAAGTATTGTAACGCTTTAATAAATCTAAATCTATGTTTTTGCAATTAGTTTTTGGTACCATCCCCTTAAAAATACGATGGACCATTTCTTTTATACCAACTTGGGTATTAATAAGTGTTCCAAAGGTTTTAGCATGCATCAAAAGATGCATATTAACGTGTATATTTGGTAAATTAACAAAATTTACAAAAACCTATAAAAAGTAAAATATTGTTAATTATTTGAAATTATTCCACATTTCAATATCAAATTTGTAACTATACCTTTGGAAGGATTGAAAACTCTTCTTCAAGACATTGTTGCAATTCCTCATAGCTATCTGATGTAAATTTCTTGTTAAAAACCGCTTTCATAGTTTTTGCAACATGTATCCAACAAGATATAATAATTTTTGGAACTGAACTAACTCGAAATGCATCAATTCTTTGTTGAATCATGGCTGTTTCATTACGTTTGATACTTGATTCTTTTAAAAAACTGGTTTAACAAAAATGGCATAATCATAGCTAATCTAAGTAAATCCGACATCATAAAACTATTGTAGTGAGTAATCGGATTTGGTAAGCGAGACCATCTTTTTGGGATTTCAAAATTTTTCCAAATTTCGATAAAATTATCTTCTCCTTCTCGTGAAAATAATTCACAAGTTAATTTTAGTAGCCGCCCAATCTTTCCTGCAGTCGCATGATAAACATCCTGCGGCGTCTGTAAATGTCTTTCCCTTTTTAATTTATCTAAAATACTAGGTAATGATCGTAAACCATATTCCGTACAAAGTTGATCTCTTCTTGACATTATAGTCTCATGAGAAATTTTTAAGATTTCTTCGTCTGTAATATGATGATAACGTAATGTTGTTACGATATCCTGATTGTGAGCACTCAATGATTCTTTAGTAGTTTTACAAGTACGACAACCCTTATTTGCATTATGTCTAAATTTATTTTTTAAAAAATTTTAATAGTTGTTATAAAATTATATTATTATATTATTAACTAAGTTGAAAAAATACCTTAGTACTCCTGTCATATCGTTACCTTGAGGTAAATCTGCCGTAACAACGCCTAAACCAGCAATTATCCATGCATCTTGTCCTTGGACAGTCATCACCTTTCCTTTCTCTAATTCCTTCATTTCTGAAATGAATGGTATTATAAATTCGTCAAATTTTCCTCCAAATGGGATAAACCAATAACAAAATGGTTCTTTATTAGCTTTCTTTGATGTGCTGGCATATTTCCAAACTGTACATAAATACCACCTAGAGAATGGTATACATTTCTAAATGTACCAAAATCATCATAATAAAGATCTAAAAACAGCTTATAGATTGGCATAGATGATGATGGTGGATTTCTAATAGAAATGTAATCAGGATGGATGTAGGTATGAAAGCTTTACATTACGAACGTGCCAACGGTCATTACATTTATAAATTATTTCACTAATCTGCAATGAACCATCAGGAATATTTTGATGTTGAAACATCATCAATATAGTTACTTTTTCTAAAATTTGAGAAGTCATTATAATTAAAAATGGTTCGTCTTGTAACCATACTTCACCGGTAATAGAACGACGTTGTCTTGGTAACCCTTTTAAATTTCCGGGTAAATCACTATATTCCAAAATTTTTTGAATTCGTAACTGATAATATCCATCATGATTTTTTAAAATTGATCTTAATCTTCCAAGTTTTTTTTGACCATTATCATCACGATAGTAAACAAAATCACCAGATCGGTACAATACTATTTATTAAAAATAAATAACTTTAATAAATATTATCAATGATAATAAATTATAATTGTATCAAAGTGTATTAATTTATAACCTTCTGATATTAATATTTCGTGTTGTCCAAAAAGTGGGGATTCCCCACATAAATTTCCATGCCAAAATTCTGATTTTTCTTCAGAATTAATGCCAGGTCCAAAATACATATGCTTCATTAGCATCGGATTATTAAGAACACGCCATATAATTTCACTAATTGAGAGTTGATACGAAAGTTTTGATCCTCGTGAGGTTGATGGAGTTTTTTTGGTGAAATTTTAATAGACTTTGTTATTATTGGTAGGAGAGGAAGACGTTTTCTCCATGATTGGAATCTTCGGATATTTTTTACCACATGGGTAGGTTCAAATTGAGAATTGTGAATGATATCGACAAGATCTTCATATGCTTTCGTAGAAACATTATGTTTCTGAAGCCAGCAAAATAATGCCGTAGTTATATAATTATCAAAGTACGGTGCAAATTGACTATTGCAGAACGGTATCTTGTCTTCATCTAACGCTTTAACGATTTGATGTATTTCTTCCTCTTCGTTATTACGTTCCTCTTCATCGTAATTACGTTCCTCTTCATCGTTATTACGTTCCTCTTCCACTTGATTATTATTATCATCATTATTACCTTCATCCTCCTCCTCTTCGTCATTGTTTTCATTATTATCTTCCTCCTCTTCCTCCTCTTCATAATTGTATTCGTTATCACTTTCTTCTTCCTCTTCAGTATCAGATGAATTGACATTATCTTGCGAAAATATCATCTCATCATTGTAGTCTTAAGGATTAATTGATCCATATGCATTATTGTCATCATTAATGTCTTGAAAACTTAAATCATCTTTATGATCATACTGAAAGTCCATGTCATCGTTATCATTATCAGGTGAACGTACAGGCGAACGAATTGCCACTCTCTCGTCAGAATCTGTTGTCTCATTAGGTTTGCTGTAAGAAAACCGATTTCGAATTCGAATTGGCTCTATTGGCTTGTTGTGACTATATCGTCTTCTCATCTTTATAACAATTTAAAATAATTCAAATTTAATTAGAATTTTATAAATTCAATTAGAACTAAATTTATTAAATACTATTAGTGTGTCGGCAAAAAAAAAAAATGCAATTAAGTAATCAATTCGGTTAAATTACTGCCGATTTGGCTACACAAAATTTAGGGTCAATTAAACCAGCTGTATATGGTTAATGACAATTGGTATATTATCGAAAATAGTCATTTATTGAATGAAAATAAAATAAAATATATAATAATATAAAACATAATAATAAAATAAAATAAAACATATAATAATATAAACATAATAATAATTAAATAAAATAAAACATATAATAAAATAAAACATATAATAATAAAATAAAATAAAACATAATATTAAAATAAAATAAACATAATAATAAAATAAAATAAAATAAAATATATTAAAATAATAAAATAAAAAATAAAAAATCAATGACGTCGGTGAGAGCGCCTGCGCTCTCGGTGGTAGTAGGGGGATCGGGAGCGAGAGCGCCTGCACTCTCTATACTCGTATGTCCTACGATCCATCCTATTTCTCCGGGCGGCCCGGACTAATGCTTAAAACAAAGCAAGTATTAATATAAATGCAATGAATTAATGAAAAAATCAGTTAAATAATAAATACTTACGCTCCACTCTCCAAAACTCGTCAGAGAGTTCCTGGTGGAATCTCTCGTCATGCAAAGTCGGGGTACGAGTGGGATATCATTCAGGATTTCTGTTTATTAATCTCTCTAAATTCTCGTACCCCGACTTTAGCGCATTCCATTTCTCTCTACATTGTTTTCTAGTTGGCCTGAATATGTGGTTGTTTCGTATATCACGAGCAATTCCATGCTATAATTGGTTTTGGTCATGTAACCTCGTTGTGGTGAATAAGGGCTGATAGGCCCGACGATGCTGAATTAAGGTCAAAGCAGCGTCATCGGGCCATTGAATGTATACTGGAAGATTTGCGTTTAAGTTTAATGCTGCCATTATTAAATATTATTAGTTTGATGGGGAAAATGTCAAGAAAAGGCTCTATATTTATAATAAATTTATTATGATTTCTTTGAGTTTATTTTTACGATCTTGTCTAAATTTTTTAGTTCTAATGCAATCATTCTTAATTAATTTATTTAACATTGAATACACACATAATTTTTTTTTGATTTCTTTGAGTTTATTTTTACGATCTTGTCTAAATTTTTTAGTTCTAATGCAATCATCCTTAATTAATTTATTTAACAATGAATACACACATAATTTTTTTTTGATTTCTTTGAGTTTATTTTTATGATCTTGTCTAGTTCTAATGCAATCATCTTTAATTAATTTATTTAACATTGAATACACACATATTTTTTTTTTAATTTATTTAACATTGAATACACTCAATTTTTTGATTTATCAATTTATTTTAAAAATATAATTATAGTAATACTGCATTAATTAATATATATAAATAAAAATAAATAAACAAATTCTATTAATAAAAAATGAGTTAAAATGTTATCTTTATACTTTATAATTATAAAATATAATATTTTAAATCACGCATGTCCTTCCTTGATTATATTTCATATTACACTGCGATGATATATTACAATTATACTGAATTTTAAGCTAACCTTAATTTACACCGTAACGAACTTAATTCGATCTTAATTTACTCCGTTTTAGGAATATTATCGAACAATTAAACAAATGATTAGTTGCACATGACTTGTATTATTTGAATAGTTGATACTTTATATACCGATATTTGATTACACCAATATGTATTAAAACTCTTTCCTATCAGTAATTTCACAATTTCAATCAATATATCGGTATTTTTCAAATATCGTTGTAAGTCTACTACTGTAGATCCCATCTATTTTTTATGTAATCAATCCAGAGGCTTACACTAAATATATATGGCTTAGTTAGATAGGATCATCACATGGTTCATTGGCTCAGTTATTTTTCCGTCAAGAAAGACTTCGGATCTTATAAATTTTTTTTTCTTGCATGTCATCGTATCACACATAAAAATGGAAATTCAAAACGTAATATTCCATTAATTTCTTCTCACTCCTTTTCTTCTACCGATCATTTTTCTTCTCACCTTTCCATTATTTTTCTTCTCATTCCACGTATAGCCTGAAAAATATAATAAATTTGAAACCGTAAAATCGATTTGAGGTAATCTTCCATGTAAAAAAAAATTTCACTGAATGAAATTCGATATTGTAATAATTTATTTATATTAATTAAATTTAATTTTCGATCTTCTAGAAATCATAATTTTTAGTTTTCCCATCTCCTGATATTTTTAACTGATCCTGCATTCTACACGATACACAATGATATTAAGATCATGTATATTTTCCAATTAAATACTACAATCATAATTACAATAGCTAAAATCTCAAAATTATATCATGATAACCTCGCCCTTTTTTTTGTTCATTCAATATTTATCATCTACTTTTTTGAGCAAGAAAGTTGCTCTACATTTTTTATTCATTCATATTTTCTCGATAAATATCACCTACTTTTAAACAAAAAGGTTGTTCCACTTTTTTTTCGCTCATATTTTTTTTTATATTATGACGACTAAACGTAAATTACCTAATAAATCGTCTGATGATAATCAAGAAATGGAAGTTGAAGGAGGTATGTAGATATAACTCTTTTGTAAATTTATAGTAAGTTTTGCTTATATAGTTATATGTAAGAAGAATAATTAATAAATACCAAAAATATGTATAATAGGATCGAAAAGAAAACAAATTACGAAAAAAAGAAGAGATATTGACATTGAGAAAGCCAATCAGTTGATGAAAAAAAGTAAAAATAGTAATAAAGAAGCTGCCGAATCTGCTGATAAAGAAGTTATAGTAGTAAATGAAAAAAGAAGTAATGATGATGATGATGATGATGATGATGATGATGATGATAATGATGATGATGATGAGAGTAAGACGGAAGATCATAAAAAACCCGAAGTATTTCAATCAAAGTCAAATTTAGAAATAGTTGCTTGGCTCGTCGACCATCTGGAAATTTTAAGATTGGCCACTTAGAAATGAACAATACGGATGTTGCTATCTCATCATCCAGTAAAATTACGGACGTAAGTATTAAATTAACATGATTTTATTATGTCTAAATCTTTTAAATAATGTATTTTTAATATTTTAGGATAAAATTCGTCTATGGGACGAAAGTGTCGAAGTGTCTTTTTTTACGTGCAAGAAGTCCGCGTGGTGAAGTTTTTGATGAGTTGATAACAAAATTTTCAAAATAAAAATACATTCGAACGAAGCTAAAAGCTACCTCGAAAAAACCCGAAAATTTTTTATCGATTTCAGAAATAAGTTTAACCAAATTATTTTAACTTCTGTAGAAGAATTTAAAGAAATAAGAAAAAACAGGTATTTATTTAATTGTTTCGTAGCTAACCAAATAGTGCTGTTTGTATTAATTATTAATTTAATTATAGAGCATCTACTGGAAGTTTATCTCAAAAGGAACTTATAGATTACGTTGATGAAGAATTTGTCCAAAAGATTTTAAGCCGACAGCTTGTAGCTGTTAATATTTCAGAATTAACAAGAAATGGAGGATTCAATACCTTGGTTGATTTCGTAAGAGAAACCTTTAAGGTTTCATGGAATGGAAAAATTTGTCCGCCGTTAAAGAATTAGATAATATGACCAAAAAATTAACGATCCCTTCTAGGAGCGGAAATAAGATCGTTGATTCTTTATCGGTAAGTTATTTTATTTATACTGTACTGATACTTCATATCCTTTAATCATAGTTATTAATAATAATATTAAATTATACATAGTTATAAATCTTAGCAAACGCTCTAATTTTTTTATAAAATTATGCATTTTATAACGATATTACATTGAATAAATTTAGTAAATTTTACAAGCAAATGATAATATGAAACATCATTATTCTAAACATTATACCGTAATGTCGAGTGATAATAATATAAAATAAAATGGATGTATAAAACTATAAAATGTTTGTCTAAGATATAACATTTTCAAGTTTAAAAAGTAATTGTTGTTTTGTTAAAAATGGAATGGTTATTATATGACGTTTCTTCTTTAGTATATACGGCCTAAATATCTCTATATATTTGACGTTCTTATACAGATCAAAAAGAATACATTTGTGTAACATTTACGTAAAGTAAGAACTTTAAAGTTTAAGCCAATTCTGACTGGTAATTTACAAAATAACAAACACATTTCTTAAAAAAAAATTCTGAATCAGAATACTTTTCCGGTTTCCATCTTCGATTCTGCAAAAAATTGAAAAGTTCAGGTGATAATTTAAGAAATATTCACCTATAAAGAGACTAAACAATTATCAGGTTGATCAAGTTCGTGTAATACCAAATTTAATAAATTGTCTGATTAAATGATCGCGTATATTAAATGATCGCGTATATTATAAGGCTATAAGGCCTATTAATTCCTAAAAAGTCAATTTAACCACTATTTTATTTAACCGCTATTTATTTGTACGTTTTTTTTTTTTGAAAAAAAAAACTTTCTTTCTGAAAGTGAGAGTCTTCCTCCTATACCGTTTGCCGTCGTGCATAGTGTGTTATAGGAAAAGGCGGACTTGAATTATATAGGTGTAAGCTTATGTTATATAGGCGTAAAGCTTATATAATTAACGCAACGAAAATCCTTTAATCAAAGGTTAAAATAGGCATGATGGGATATTCTCATATATCATGAGCTCTGTCTGTTCGAAGTGTCGTTTTATATATAATTAAGTAGGCTTAAGTCGTAAGTAACTTTTTTATAACATTGATTATTGGAGAATTAAGTGGCAAAAATAATTTTTAGTTTGTAAGACTTTTAACTCCATACCAACTTGTGTGTGTTTGGTGTGTAATTAATTCCCTAACCCTTAGACCCACTCGTGGGTTAGGTAGGTTGCTTTGCACTTCTTGCAGCCTACCGTATAATGGGTTTTAGGTCCACATTTGCCCATTTAAAATTTATTAAACAGGATGTCATTCGTCCAAACACATTGCAACGTTTGTTGATGAAGCTATAGTTGTCTAATAAAAGTTCGCTTTGCCAGGCAATTTATGGTGGATTCAATGGATC
Organism: Rhizophagus irregularis; assembly: GCF_026210795.1. NCBI lineage: Eukaryota > Fungi > Glomeromycota > Glomeromycetes > Glomerales > Glomeraceae > Rhizophagus > Rhizophagus irregularis. Next base: position 222,828 of record NC_089451.1, on the reverse strand, counting down.
AAATTACAAACAACAATAATGCAGTCATATGAGAATTCCAGGCCAAAGAATAAGGGTGAATTGTCAAAGTTGAGAATATATTTGTATTTTTTTTTTAAAGCCGTCATTCTCATGAACTTTTTCATTGTACTGTATCCCTAAATTCAATGATTTTGGTAATGATGAAACTGCAGTTGTTTATAGGGGTTTCCCGCCAAACTTCTGAGGTGAATTTATGTCTGGTGTTTTCGAATATACTTATCCTTTTTGCAATAGAGTCGTAGCGAGTCTTCTTAAAGCGTACCTGTGACACCCCATCCAACTTGGGCAGTGTCGCTGAATCTAAAGCAAGGTACCCGGTTAATCCTCAACTTTGGGTTGATGAGTTATGATTCTGGAGTATTAAGGCATAATGTTTTGACTTACATCACCAATTTAACTCATAATTCTAATTTATTGAATTAGTTTATTATAGATTTATTGATATTTTTTTTTATCTGTTATATAATATTTAAACTAATGTATACTTTATCTGTAATTAAAATTGTTATTGTAATAAATAACCAGTAACTTAAATCTATTGAAATTAACTTTTAAATTAGATTACAAATTATTAAAATATTATAAAACGATATTTGATTGATTTGATATTTTTATAGATAATATCATTTTGATATTATTTTGATACTGAATTAATATTAAAATAATATTATATTGATATTGCATTTATTAAAAAAAATCATTATTGTTATAACAATATCAAAATGATATCGTTTCGTTATTTGTCAATATCGATTAGATAATTATAAAGTGATATCTTTACGATATCATATTGATATTGAATTAATGTTAGAACGATATCATATTAATATCGTATTTACTTTCTATTTTTCATTATTGTTATAACAATATCGAAATATCGATATGATATCGATTTGATGTTTCGTCAATATCGTTATGATGTCGATTAGATAATTATAAAGTGATATCTTTACGATATCATATTGATATTGAATTAATGTTGGAACGATATCATATTAATATCGTATTTACTTTCTATTTTTCATTATTGTTATAACAATATCGAAATATCGATATGATATCGATTTGATGTTTCGTCAATATCGTTATGATGTCGATTAGATAATTATAAAGTGATATCTTTACGATATCATATTGATATTGAATTAATGTTGGAACGATATCATATTAATATCGTATTTACTTCCCATTTTTCAAAAAATTCATTGTTGTTATAACAATATCGAAATGATATCGATCTGATATTTTTTCAAACAAATATCTTTACGATATCATTTCGATATATTGAATTAATATTGAAATGATATTATTGCAATATCATAATGATATCATTTGCAAATCGATATCGCCACGATATTTATTTAACATCATTATTATATCAATTCGGTATTGTTTAAAAATTCAAGGTTTCTGTAAAGTAGTAATTGAAATTTCATAATTTTACATTCATTTGATTCGTCTCATTGAGAGGATTCGAATGATAGTAATATTATCTCTACATAATTAATATTAAGTGTACAATTACGCTTTAAACATTTAAATATTTCTGTACGAATATTTTTTGATCCAATGATTGGATTTTCATGATCTTTAACTCATTGTATTCGTCTCATTGAGACGTTTCAAATGATAGCAAATATATATTGATTGGATTAATAATGACTAAATTATGGTATTTTTTATAATTTTTAACTTATTATTATGCTTGTTATATAAATCATAGAATTTTTGCAACAAGCATTTTCATATTCCCAAGAAATTCTGAAAAATATGAAATATACTAAGAGTTGTTTATTATGACTGTAAGTACAGAATAATGTTTAATTTATATTACATTAATATATAATGTTCAGCATAATTTGGCAAAATGAAAGTGTCCACATACTTTTGATCGCCCTCTGTATATACTGTATAAGTTAATTCAAAAAAAAAAAAGCTTTTCCTTTATATTGAAATTCAATATAAAATTATAATATGTATTTTAAATTTTCTGCCAGAATTTGAAATATAATAATTTGGCATTCAGCCATCCAGTTCATATGATTTTGGAATACTCTTTCAAACTAGTTTAAAAACTGTATGGATCCAATTATTAAAAGGCACTCTAAAGCTCTGGTCAGAATTAAACCATAATGTTGGCCGAAATTAACCGAAATTACAATGCGGTTTTACTATGCCACCCGATAATCAACAAGGCGATTTTTTTCCTATAATTTTTCTATTACTGATACTACCAATATTACTGGAGATATCTTTATGAAGTCAAGGATGAAGCAGGGATGAAACCACAATTGCAAAACAAATATGCACTCTAAATTTTGGATCCCATTTCTTAGCATTAATTTGGGGACATTACAGTCTAGTAGCCATTTTGTAATATAACATCCAGGTGCATTATAGTCTACTTAGGTAATAGACTATATTTTACCCAAACAGACTATAACGTCCAGCTACGGAGTTATATTGATTGAGACGTTATAGTATATAAGACGTTATAGTATATATATACTATAACGTCTGCTATATTGAAATTTTTTAAAATTAAAATGATTTTTGACTATTATTACTTCAGTTATAATTTAAACAATACAATATTAAATCCGTATTTACCCTTTTTGGAAAGTACTTAATTATTGCACAGATTTGGATTTGATATTAAAAGTATATTAAATAGTCTCCTGCGGAGCCAGGATCAACCAATCAAAATTTGATTTATCCAATATAACAGTTATTCGGCACTTCGTGCCGAATAACTATTAATTATTTTTTTGACTTTAAAAACTTAAATTCTAATAAAGAAGATTTACAGAGTACATGTGATTCGGATCATAAATAAAAGGTTAACTATATTAAATTGTGATTATAATTGAATTTTTAATATAAAAAGAATATTTTATCACAAAAATTTGTAATTTGTAAATATTTCCCTTACGCAATTAACCTTTTTCCCTTACGCAATTAACTTTAAAAATTTTTATGATTGACAATATTTGACCTTTTTTTTTTATCCAAAATAATTGTAAATCATGATCTACTAGGTGATCAACTAGGCAACAAAGTTTCGGTCAACAAGAATAACCGGATCACAAATTCCAAGTTTGATATAGGGGGATTATCGTTGGGAAAAAAATGTGAATCAATTGACAAAGGTTGATTCACTTGATAAGAAGGTTTGATACACTTGATAAGAAAGGTTGATTCACTTGATAGATTTGATTCACTTGATAAGAAGCTTGATTCTCCCGATAAAAGGCTGAAAGCAGATTCCTTGATAAAAAAAAGTTGATTCTCCCGATAAAAGGCTGAAAGCAGATTCCTTGATAAAAAAAAGTTGATTCTCCCAATAAAAAGGCTGAAGTAATAAAAAAAAAAGTTGATCCTCCCGAGTAAAAAGGGTGAAGCAGATTCCTTGATAAAAAAAATTGATTCTCCTGATAAAAAGGTTGAAACAGATTCCTTGATGAAAAAAAGTTGATCCTCCCGAGTAAAAAGGGTGAAACAAATTTTTAAAGTCGATTCTCTCGATAAAATTGGTCAATTTCCCGGATAAAAGGTTGAGCCACTTAATAAAGTCGGTCAATTACCTCAATTCCCTGTATAAAAGGTTGATTTTCCTGATAAAATCGGTCAACTTCCTCAATTCATTGGATAAAATGTTGATTTCCCAAGATAAAAAAATGTTCCCTTGATAAAGGTTGATTTTATCGAAGGAATCTGTCAGAAATCAACCTTTTATCGAGGAATCTGAAGAAATTGGGGGAATTGGGGGAATTGACCAATTTTATCAGTGAAGGTTGTACTCCTCTGTAAAAACGGTCGACTCCTTCGGTAAAAGATTGTAAAAACCGTTGATGACTTTCGACAAGTTAAATAATTCCAACATTTATCAAAAAATATATATATATATATATTACATATATTATATAAAAATAAAATTTTTTTTAATTAAAAAACAATTTAATCGTTACAATGTTACAATGATACATACAATGATTATAATAATAATGAACCATTAAATTAGATCTTTTTTTTAAACAGGGGGTTACAGGGGTTACTTATTAATTCTTAACAAAAAAGGTTAAAAATTTAAAAAAGATTTTGCGATCAAATGATCTCGTGGGAATTGGTTTGGTTTACTGTTTTATATGTTACCTAAAAAAACTATTAAGAGATTTTTTTTTTATTTATTTACTTATATTTACAGATTAATAAGATTAATAATAATAAAAAAAAAAGTGTAATTTTCGCGTCATAAATCACTTTTTATGATTTTTTATGATTTTTTTTTTAAAGAAAAAATTTTAAAAAAAGAAAAAAAAGATTTTTTTTTTATTTTTTTTTATTTTTATTTATTTATTTATTTATTTTTCTAATTTTTTTTGTTTTTACTGTTTTTTTACTAAAAGAAAAAAAAATTTGTACAAGAAAAAAAAAAAAAAATAATTAAAAGTATTAAAAAAAAAAAAACTAATCAAAGCCTTTAATGATATTTTATATACTAAAAATTAAATTTTTTTTTTCCTTTTTTTTAAATAAAACGCGATAATGATTGATTAAAAATGCGATATAATTGTATATAAATATAAAACACGAAGATAAATGTATAAAACACGAAGAAAATAATGTATAAAAACACGATAATGTTTAAAAACGCGATATGTTTGTAAAAAAAAAATGGGGGGAGAATAATAATAAAAAAAAAAAATCTATATTTTCCATCTGTTGTGTTGTGTATTTTCACTCACGTATAAATAAATAATAAAAAGTAATTTTGCGTAAAATTCGAAATTCGTTTTGTACGTTGTAACATGTTTTTTTTTGTTTGTGTATGTATTGTTAAAATTTCGTTATTTCGTTTTCATTTTTCTTAAAAAAAATAAAAAAATAAAAAATAATTTTTAAAAAAATTAAATAATCTAATATATATAATAATATGAGATATATATGTTGTTTGTCTTAAGATTTTATTCTATTATTTTGTAAAAAAAATTCAATCTCAAATTTTTTAAAAGAAAGACTTCAATTATTCATCAATTCAATATAAAAATTTCAGATTAATTTTTTAATTAAAAAACTATAAACAAATTCTTTTTTTTTCATTGTAAAGAAAAAACGATGATCAAAAGTTGAATGTTTTAAAAAAAAAATAAAAAAATGTATTATACAAAAGTTACAAAAAAAAAAAAAACGATTTAAAAAAAAAGATATAATAATAATAATAATAAAGAACGAATGTTTTAAAAGTCTTTTTTTTTTTGTCGTTTTTTTCTTCTATTTTTGTTTTTGAAAAAAAAATAATAAGATAAACTAAATATTTTGGTGGGTAAACAAAAAATGAATTATATATAAAGAGTATATATATATATATAAAAAAAAAAGCATCAAAACATCCTTAAATATCATAAATGATGTAAATTAACTTTTTTTTGTATGTGTGAGGGGGAGATTGTGTGATTTAATTACCTAAATGTCTAAAAAAAAAAGGAATATATGTATATATAAAAAAAAGTGCAAAAAAAAAAAATTTAATAAAATTTAAAAATAAACATAAATGAATATAATCTAAATAACAAAATCATGTTTGTAAACACATGAAAGGGAATAAAAAATATAACAATATATTTAACATTTTACTCCAACACGAGTAGCACTTCCATTCATTCCGAGCATAGAGGAATCACCGTCAATATCAACACCACCATTATTTCCATCATCATCACTTGCCATTGAAGGAATATTCATACCAGGAACATTATCTTGCTGTGAGTGATGATGATTTTGTTGTTGTGATGATGATAAAGGTATTTGCATACCCATCCCTGCGGCACCTCTAAAAATGTTGTTTGATGGAGAAACAACATTTCCAGTAGGAATCATTGAAGGATTTTCATTTGATGGAACAAAATATATTTGATGATGTGGAGTCATAACATGAGGTGGTTGTCTTTGCGAAGGATGACCGGATGGATGACCTATTGGAATTGCTGTCATACCATTAGGTATTACACTATAATTCATCGGCATAGGAGCAACTCTTTGATGACCAAAACCCATCGTGGTAGGACCAAAAGGATTTCCATGAGGATGAGGATGATGATGAAATCTTTTTCCTTGTCTCATTTCCATTTCAACTCTCATTTCTAATAAACCAGCACGTTCTTTTAAATTACGATTCCTTCTTTCTAAATACTTAATATAATCTACAGCTTTAAATAAAATAGTACTTTTCGAATTATTAACATTTTTTAAAGTGGGTATAATGTCTGTTAATTCTTTAAAACCTGCCCTAATAGTATTTCTTCGTTTTTGTTCTGAAGCTATATGATTTGCCCTTTTTTCTTCTTCAGTAAGAAGTTCCTTATAAGGTTTCCTACTTGATTTTTGAGGTGTAGGTTTTGAAGATGAAGATGATGTAGGATCTTCAGTTTTAATCTCTGTAGATGAGAAATCATCATTCTGATCATCAACATTATTTGAAGTCAAATCATTATCATCATTCTTTGGATGAATAATCATGGTTGGAGATTCCGGTGAAGGAGAATTATTATTACTACTACTTGGAGTACTTGGACTATCATCATAATTATCATTATTATGATTAATAACATTATTGTTATTGTTGTTATTGTTGTTGTTGTTGTTATTGTTGTTATTGTTACTGTTATTGTTGTTGTTATTGTTGTTATTGTTGTTAATAGAAAGGGAAGATAATTGGATTGAAGGAGAAGAAGTACCATTATTATTATTATTATTAATATTTGAATTTGATTGAGTCATGGAAAGTTTAGTATTAATGGGACTCAATCTTGGAATTGAAGATCTACGACCATTTCGATCATCATCATTATCTTGTTTACGTTTTGAAGGAACGGTAGGAGTTGAAGATCCATCGATTTTACCATTCGGCGAAGATAAATCATCATCAACATCAACATCGTCATCATCATCATTATGATTATGATTATGATTATGATTACGATTATTATTATGATTATGATTTAAATGATTATTCGAAGTATTGGTCGAAGAAGTAGGAGGGGAAGAAGATAAAGTAATATTTGAAGTACGTGGAGATAAACTTGTTGAATTTGTAGGAGGAAATGGATTCTGATTTAACGTAGTAGGAGGAGAAGAAGAAGTAGCTTGACCTGGTAAAATATTATAAACATTATCTACAATTGATGAATGATGAGGAGATGAAGGATCACTATTATCAGATGTTGGATTTGGATATATTGGCATATTCATTGGTAATGAAGGATTAAACATAAAATTATCATTTTCATCGAGGTTACCAAGAAAGTCGTTGAAAAAAAACTGTGCATCTTCCGGATTGAAAAGTTGTTGATGACTGAAGTCTTCAGATGATGGCGTCAAATTCGCTGAAATTCCTGATGGCCAATTATATTCATCAAATTCTAAAAGAGAGAGAGAGAAAAAAAAAATTTTTATTATTATTGTTGTTAAACTATGTGAACTTTTTGAAAAAAAAAAAAATTTTTTTTTTTTTCATGCATATATCTAATGAAAAAAAAAATGAAAAAAAATAAACACACATTACCATCGTAAGGAGGAGGTTCAGACATAGGTACGGAAAGTTGACCTAAACCGGGTGAATGAGAATGTATTCCGTATTGATCAGTCGTAGTTTGATAACCGTTCTCTGACATTGGGAAATGTTGCGTTTGAGAATTTAACTCTGGTTGTATAAAACTCGAAGAAAGTAAGTGAGGTGGTTCTCTATTATTATTTTGTTGAAGTGTATTATCGTTTGAGTAATATTGAGACATGGAACCCATGCTTTTTTTTCTATTTAAATAATGTTTCTTTTTTTTTTATGTATGATAAAAATAAAAAAAGGTGACTAACCCTTTTTTTGTTAAAGGGCGAGAATTAAAACCTGAATAGTAACAAAAATGGGTATAGTCTAATAATATCTTTTTTTTTTCCTTTTGATAAAAAAATATATATAAAAAAAAAAAACGAGAAAAAAACAAAAAAAAAATCTATTATTATAAGTAAAAGTGAGATAAAAAAAAAATAGGGGAGAAATTTGAATTTAAATTTTTTTTCACAAAAAATAAGCTATTCAAAAAAGAAATAAATATCATTTAATAATTTTTTCGACGAGAAAACGATAAACATTAAGCAGGCATAAGGGGAACTGAGAGTTTTGGAGTAGTTCTGTGATACTATGGGGCTAGCTAGTAAAAAATAAGTACGGTATCAAAAAAGTACATAAAAGTATCACAAAAAAAAAAAAAAAAAACTTGTTGTGGGGGTGATGATGATATTTATTTTATGATAAGCTATATTATTTTATATTATAGTAATTATAGAATTATGATTTCAAAAAAATATTTCAACAATAAATTCAAATATACATAAATTATATGTAATAAGTATATATTGTTATTATTATTATTATATCATTATATCAATAATTGAATAATTATATATATATATATTTTTTTATTTATTATTTATTTGTATAGTACATCCTAATTCTATGAACAGCTGATTACGAGATTTTTATCTGATTAACTTTTTTTTTTCATTATAATTTACATTCTGCATTTTCAAATGCATGTATATCTATACTTCTTTTGAAAATAATATATAAAAAAAATAGTAATTAATTGAAAAAAGATTTCAACTCGGAGTTTGTTATTTTTTGGAGGTTCGGGGAGAAAAAACTGAACTATACTTTTTTTATATAAAACGTTATAATTAGGGAATATCAGATTACTCAACTATTAAAATAAATGTATCTTTCATATGATTTTTTTAATTTGAGTAAAATGAGACTGTATTACTGCATTCCCCGCATTTCTTTCTTTAAAAGAATTTTTTTTTTTTACTAAAATTCACTAGCGCCTCATTAACAAAGCTTTTTTTTTAAAAAAAAATGCAAGGGATTTTATTAGAGGAGAACAACAGTTTAAAGTTAGTCAAAAAGTTGAATTCTTAATTTAGTTTAGATTCTTTCATTTGAATAAAAAAGTATTAAATAAAATAATATATATTATATTATTAAAAATATATTAAATATTTAAAAAATTTTCGCATTTTTTCTTTTTCTTTGACAAAAACAAAAAATAAAAAAAAAAGTTATTAAAAATTATTAATCAATTATTAATTACTTTTATTACATTTATATTTAATTCAACGAATGATAATTTTACAAAAAAAAAAAAATCCGATTTTCAAATAAAAAGAAATTATTTTTACAAATCAAAAAAAGAATTTGTGTAATTTTCCGTAATTTTGTGTAATTTTTTTTTTTAAAAGGTTTTTTTTATTTTCAGTTTTTTTTTTCTCACAAATTAATTATTATCATTTATATAGTCTATTTAATAATAAAATCTTTTTATAAATCAAAAATAAACATTAATCAAATTAATCAATTATTTAATTTATTTCCCCCCTTTTTTTTTAATTTACTTTTGCCATTTTTTTTTTGGACCTTATCATTTTTTTCTTTAGATCCGTTAGATCGAATACATAATTAATTTCGGGGGGAGGGTCGAAGGGGGGGGTCGAGGGGAAAAAAAAAAAGCGAGAAATGATTTACAATAAGACTAGATTTCTTCTCTAACAGGAAAATTATATTAAGAATTCATATTAAGTCTTTATTTGTAAAAAAAAAAAATTCCCATTGAAAAAATTAAAATTCATTCAAAAAAAAAAAATTACTTTTTGACTTTCTTTTTCCCGAGCGAAAACTTTTACACGAAAAATTTAAATTAGAAAGAAATCTAATAATATTTGACAATCTTTTTTTCTTTTTTGATCTACAAGAAAAAAATCTTTATATAGTAACAATAATAGAAATTAATAAATTCAAATCGGGTCATGCATGTTTTGTCATTGTGACATGAACAAGCATTATTTTTACATCAAAGAACATGAAAAAATTTTTTTGTAAGAAAAAAAAAAAAAAAAAAATTTCATTTTTCATTTTTTTTAAAAATTTTTTTTATTCAATTAGTTATCCGATTATATATAACAAAGAAATCATTAAATAAAAATTTGCATTAATAAGAAAAAACTGCAACACATCAACGGAATAAAAAACATATAAACATGTATGCAATGTATATTCGTATTATCATTATTATTAAACCGAAAAATTCGGTAAATGCACGGGCTTCACATGGATTGAAACTTATATGTAATATTGTGTTACTATACGATGAAATATTGGAATTATGGGATTGGGGAGAAAATGTAAAAATATGAAGATATTATTTCAAAATAATCTCATGAAATTAATAAATTTGTAATTTCATTTTTGTAATTAAAAATTAAAATTTTTTTTTTTTTTTTTTTTTTGTTTCTTTATTTGAATTTTTAAAAAATTCATTCCTCTTTTTTTTAAGATTAAAATTACGAAATCTATTTGAAATCTGTTGGAACCTCTTGCAGGATCTACAAAACATAAACAAAAAACTTTTGAACAGTTTATTATTATTATGTAGTTTATTTTAATTTATGCTTTTTTTGTCTCCTTTCATAAAATACCTTTTGAATGACTATATATTCGGTCACCTTATTTAAATTATCACCTCTGTGATTATAAAATCTTTATTGACATATGATTATACTTAATTAATCACATGATCTTAATGATCTTATTACATTTTTACTACGCTTCTGTTACCGTGATGTGATTATTACGAAGGTCAACCTATCTTCACATGTTATTCATGTGATTGCTCCATTTTTAGGTGAATTTTATATTACGTTGTGATCTATTACGTAATTTTATCTTTTATAATCTTAATTAAAAGAAAAAAAAAAAAAGGACAATAATAATAATTATAATGGAGTTTTTAAACGTTTGATTCTCGTACAATATCATAAATATTTATGAAAATTTTTTTTTATTGGGATCTAAAGAAAGAGCGTAATTACCAATTTTGTATATAATTATACGTTAAAAGTAAATATTAAAAAAAAACTTATTACTATGAAACAACAAACGGACGTACCCGAAATCTGGTTTTTTTTTAATGATCACTTATTGAACGTATTAGAACGTTATTAGAAGGTATTAGAACATATTAGAAACTTATTAAACATTTCGAGTTATAAAATGAAAGTTCTATGACGTAAATAAAAGTTTTTTACTTGGGAAAAATCGTCATTTTTATTTTCCCCCCAAAAAATAAACCTTAAATCACCTCAAATCAACTTAAATCACCTTAATAGTCTTAATCGATCTTAGTAATTATTTGTTCCCTTTAAAAATTCAAAACGCGGTAACCCCAATTTAATGTACTATTTTTATTATGCATAAATGTGACGAGTTTGATCTGGTTTATCAAAAAGGCTTTGCCAATTTTTTATAACACGTTGATTTATAGTTAAAAATAAATAAATAAATAAATAAATAAAAAAAAAATAAATTTTTTTTTTTCTTGAAAAATTTCTCACAAAAATAGGGGATTTTAAATCCAAAAATTCTCCAGATTTCTTTAAAAAGAAAGATTAAAAAGTTCATTTAATTCCGTGATTAATTTATAAACACGTACGTAATAATAATGAAAGTAATAATAATGAAAGTAAGGGAGGAGGGAATAAAACTCTTAAAAATTATTTTTGAATAAAACAACAAATAAATAAAAAAAACGAGTTTTCTTTTGAACCCCATCAATTTTGTTTATTGATTCCTATATTCTATATTTCTATATTCTATATTCTATATTCTATAAATCAAAATAAATTCACATGAAATAAAAAATCAAGTAAATCCGAGATTCAATTCAAGTATTTCAATATTTTTTTTCGATCTAAAATATTGTGATTATTTTTAGTCATTAAAAATTAATAATTTTTTTTTTATTTCTATAAAAGACTTTTTATACAATAAATAAATTTTCCTTTCTTTTAATAATAATAAAAAATGGATATAAATATAAATATTTCTTTCAGTTATTACAATTGGTTTCTTTTATAATAATTCGGTTATTGCAATTGGTTTCTTTATAATGATTCGGTTATTACAATTGGTTTGGTCTTAAAAAATATTATCAAAATGTCAAATGTTTATAGTGAAACGTATGATATTATATTATCATACGTTTCACTATATTTTATCATAGTCACGTGATACATATTCGGTGATTTCCCACAAAGAAATCCTTAAGTCCCTATCTTTTAACTTCTTCGATTCTTTTTCCATTTTTACTCCTTTCTCCTTTTAAAAATTTAAATGAATTGATTGAACTAATTGTACTGTTTCATAAATAATCTTTTGTATTTTTTTATATTTTCCGATTTTAGGATTTTGTCCATTTATATTTTTTTGTTACTCAATTGTCAAATCCTTTTTTTTTATGCCGATCTATCAAAGCGCATTCTAATTAATGCATTCTATTTATAAATTATCATTCAATAAATTCATTCATTCAAATCATTTAATCATTCATTTGTTTTTCATTCAACAATTTCTTATTTAACGTACGGTAATCAATCACAATTTACCGATCAAACACATTTAATCACTTATTTTGTTTCGAGTTTTGACCTACAAAATAAAATAAAAAAGTCTGGGGGGATTAACAGATTAACAATAAAAGATTTGTCTTTTAATCATCACATGCTTACACATGATTTTTTATCATTTTATCCAATCATTTTACGTACCAAAAAAAATGTCATTTTCCAATCTTTATGCTTAAATTAAAAATTATTTACCAATTAATTAAAATTATCCTTTTTATTCTTGTTATTTTACCTGACTGTTAAATTATGTGAGATCTTCCGCTTTTTGTTGGGCTACACACGCACACGCTTTAATTGTTAAAATACTTGTACACCTATAATATCTATAATTATCTATATATATATATAATATCTAACATATATATATATATATATATATTTTTTCAAAATCTTATTAACTTTTCTTAGGCTGATACTGTTAGGGCTGAGTATCACAAATTATTATTTATTGTTTTTTGAACAAAAAAATCTATAATTACATCAATTAACAATCGTCAAGACGTATTCATGACATAATTATGATCTACCAAATAATTATTTACCACGTTATCACGTGATCTAACAATTATAACGAATTAAACAATTAAAATAACAATTAAACAGCCATTTTTTTTTTTCAATTTCTCATCATCTCTTCCCTTGAAATAAATAATTGATGTGTATATATATGCATTAGTATACTAACTTTATTAGTATCATATCATCATTAAGACAATTAATAGACCATCATAAGAGATTCGCGTGAAAAAAAAATTATGGATTTTTTTTTCCATGTTTTCCTAGATTTTTTTTTTGCGTGATTCTCGTCATCAAAAGTATGAAAAGCGCGTCTAATAAAACAATTAATTAAATTATTTAAATTTTACCTTATTGGTTCATTTAAATTTATTTAAATTTTATTAAGGGTTTTTTTGGAGAAAAGAAACAAATAAATCAAATTTCTGTGTAACTTGTTCTTCAGCCCTATTAGTTAACATTTACGTTTCCATAATCTATATATGGAAAATAATGGTATTACTAATCTCAATTTTTTGATAGAGATGAGAGAAAAAGAAATTTGAATTCATTAACACTGGTAGTTGTACCGGTAAAACGGTAAAAAAAGTACGATCGGATCTTATATGTCCATGTAAACTCCCACGTGGAAAAACAGAAATTAAAAAAAAAAAATTAAAAAAAAAATCATTTGTTTATGCGGGGCCAGTAAGTTGATCAAGACCAATTTTGACTAATTGGTTCAACATTTTCTACCAATTAAATTTTTCCGTATAAATGTCCACATGGTTAACCACGGTTTGGCCAAAATTAACAAATTCGGTGCTGGGTAGAATTATTGTTATACATGAATTAAATAATCCAAAATTGGTAATATAAACACAGATCATTACCGCGAAAATCTGAACTTTAAAATAATAATAATAAAATTATTATTTTTTAATATAACTTTTTTGTAAAAATTATATATATATATTTTTTTTTTCTTTTCCTTTTAAAAAAAAAAAAAGAAAAAAAAGAAATAATTATATATATATACATAAATATAAAGGGTTTACTTCTTAATAATAATAAAATATGGCTACAACTTCTGTTAATACTTATGGTAAAACTTTTTAAGATCTGTTAAAAAAAAAAAATTTATATATATTATTTATTTAAAACGTTCAACTAATTCAAATCTTATTTAATCTAAAAAATTTATGTAGATGATATCAAACGTAAAAGAGAACGGGAAAACTCGATAGATACTTCAGAGAAAAAACCTGTTGAGGTATCACCTTCTTTTAAACTTCTTTTTTTATTCTTTCTTTTTGTGTAGATCATTGTATTTATGCTAGTTAAATTAATTTTTTTTATTTATTAGCATCATTCTGACTCTTCAGAAGAGGGTAATAAAATCATTCGATCAAAAAAGAAGTATGAATTATACATGAATTAATTAATTATTACTTTGCATGTTTTATAATTATATTAATGAGGAATTTGTTTGTTTGTTTTTTTTTTATAGACGACATGAAGAACAAGATTTGAAAGAAGAGATTCCTAAAACATCTAGTGGTGAAACTACAGAATCTATGAGGAATCTACAAAAAAAGGTTGAAACAATGAAAGTTGATGTTTACGTTAATGAAGAAGTTGGTGATTCCCCTTCAATGAAAGTTGATGATGAAAAAGAAGGTCATACTTCTGAGGATGAAGATATGAATTATGATGATGAATTCCAACTTGGTGAAGATAATGAAGTTAATGCGTTGGAAAATGATGAAAATTCTTCCGTTCTTTCTAAAAAACGTACTGCTAATGCGTTAGATGATATTAATAAAGAAAAAGAATCTTTTACTATTAGTATTCCACGTAAATTATCTAAAACAAATGATGAGAATAAATTATCAATTGAGTCATTATTAGTGAAAGAGAATGATATAATTGAAGTAGAGGGTAAAAAAGATCAGGAAGAAATTTTAAATGATTCTGATAAAATTGAACATCCGGATCAGGACACTGAAGTAACTGTAAAGGAATCAACCAATAATGATACTGATCATAAAATAGACACTACTATTGAACATGATTCACCAAAAGTTATTAAAGGTTTGAAAGATTCGTCTGAAAATGTTGATAAAACTGAAAATGTTGATCATACAAAAGAATCAATTCAAATTGAAGAGGAAAAGTCCAAAAAAACCGAAGAAATTAATTCAAATATAACCACACCAAGTAAAAGTTCTACTACTAAAATTTTTGGATCTTCGTTTACTCCTACCACTAAAGTATTTGGTAGTGGGGTTTCATTTTATACACCATCTTCTAAGGTAGACTCTTGAAAAATCAATATATATATATATATATATTAATATAAAGACGTTAATATGTGAATCATCAGATACATTATTTGCTAATATATTTACTTTGCAAATTATAAGCCTTTAGGGTTTTCAAGTTTTACGACTTCAACTCCTCTTCAAAAGAGTATGTTTGATTCTATTTCCAAATCTCCTCCTCAACATGGAATATTTGGTTCTAATTCCAAATATAGTACACCATTAGGATCATTCGGATCATCAGCAACGTCACCAAGTCTTGGTTTCCAATCAGCTGTTCAAGCTTCATCTTCTACAAGAACTTCAATTTTTGATAAACATGATGATGATGATAAGGATGAGGATGATTCCGAAAATGATGAGAGTGAAGAAGAAGAAGTAACTTTTGGTACAGGTGCAAAACCACTTTTACAAGAGAAAGAAGGTGAACTTTTAGATCAGGTTTTTAATATATTAAGTTCCGGCCAATTTATATACAATTTTTTTTTTATTTAGTGGTCACCGGTGAAGAAGATGAAATAACTAGATATTCTATTAAAGCTAAATTATATTGGATGGATAAATCTCAACAATGGAAAGAACGAGGTGTTGGAACTTTAAGACTTAATTTTCCAAGAGATGAAAAAAAATCACCACGAATAGGTTCGATTTTTTTCAAAACAATTTAATTTATTTTTTAAGATTTTTTTTTTTTACTAACATTCATATATTATTGTTTAGTAATGCGTGCTGATGGTGTATTAAAAGTTATTTTGAATGTTGCGTTATTTAATGGAATAAGTGTAGAACGAGCACAAGAAAAATTCGTGAGACTTGTTGCATTTGAAGGACCTGATAATATTCCCGTTCATCTCGCAATCAAGGTTTGCTTAATAATTGTTTTACCAATAAATATGGTCGATATTATATTTAATTTATTTTATTTCTTTATAGGTTGGAAATCCTATTGCTGCAGATGAATTATATGATGCAATAATGGATGCAATACCTCAACCTCAACGCCGGCCACAGTTTAGGGTTAATACTGTGGCTTCTCGTGCTTGAGGTATGTTTGTATATTTTTTAATTTTTGCACACGAGTTTTTTTATGAATGATGAGAGTGACGACTAAGTTGATGACAATACCAACATTACCAACATTACCAACAATATCAAACATATATATACAACAATACCAAACAAATTAGCAACAATACCAAACAAATGAGAAACAATACGTTATATTTATTCATCAAGCTTAATCACCCTTTCAGTTATAATCACTTTTAGGCAATCTTTTATCATCTAATACTTCATCGATGAAGCAAATTTACCACATTCTTTGCTTCTCGATCAATAAGTTCCATGAATTATCCAACTTCAAGAGAATATAATGATGATGATGATGTCGAATCGGAAATAATTTGATTATT
Source organism: Rhizophagus irregularis (assembly GCF_026210795.1). Classification (NCBI taxonomy): domain Eukaryota; kingdom Fungi; phylum Glomeromycota; class Glomeromycetes; order Glomerales; family Glomeraceae; genus Rhizophagus; species Rhizophagus irregularis. Next base: position 206,066 of record NC_089451.1, on the reverse strand, counting down.
CAAATGACACTGGATCCGAAATATCCCGGGGATAACATTCATATCTGTTTTTTTTTTTAAATTAATTACCAAACTTGAGTAAATCAAAATATAGAGCATAGACATTTTCTTTGAGAATGTGATTATCTTTTTTTTTTAATTAAATATTTTCATCTAGCAAAATGTATTACATTATCAGAGGAATTTTTCTTTTATTATTTTTTTTTTATTTTGAAACGTATTTTTTTTGGTATTAAGCATATAAATTTAGATATTTTTTTTTATACAAAGGTTGGTTAAAAATGGAATTTATTTCACGTGCTGGGTTTCAAAAGAAATTTTTTTTTTTTTTTTGTAAATTTTTTTTTTCTTTTTTGTATTTTACTTGATATCTATTTCTCTATTTTTAATTCAACATATTATTATTATTATTATTTTCAAAATCTAGTTAAAAAACAAATATTTAGTAGATTATCAAAAAAAAAATAAAAAAAGATTTTATTAATTAGCATATATAAAAAAAAAAATTTGGGTTCGTTACACGATGCATTATTATCTAAAGATCTACTGTACGTTGTTGATTTATGCATTATGACAAAGCGCCAAAATTGTTTGATCAAAAATGATGAAAGACGGTTTTTTAAATAATTTGAATGATTTTGGGCTTAAAGGGGCTAAAATTAATAGATCTAAAAAATCAACAATGAATGAATAAAATGTCTTACGTACCACAATCAGCGGATAAACCGTTTCATTTACGAGGAATATGCATAAATGTAGTTCAATAATTATTACAAGCAGAACGTTGACACAGATGATTGTTCAACGGATAAGTTATACGCGGAACGTTGACACAGTTGACACAGATGATTGTTCAACAGATAAAACGTTTTGTTTTCCTGTTATGAATCATTTTATTATTTAAATATTTTAAATCAACCCTAAATCCTAAATCAACCCTAAATCAACCTTAAATCAACCTCAAATCAACCCTTTTTTTTTTTATGGCCACGGCTGTCACTTATCAAGAAAGTATTTTTATATATCAATATATAGTAATTATATTATATTTGAGAGTATAATGATCAAGGAAATTACTATTTATGATAAATTTATGATAATCTTCCTTAAAAATCAAGAACGTTTTAAAAAAAAATCATGAACGTTTCAGTGTTTCAGTGTTTCAGTGTTTCAATGTTTTACAATTTTTACAATGGTTATATGTTTATTCGTTATTTATTGAGTTATTTGACTATCAATTAAGAGAACAATCGGTATTGTTCATCAAATAAGATATTTTGTTTTAAGGGAATGACTTTTTTCCTGATAATGATATCAAAAATTTCTATAGTAAATCTATAGAAAGGACGAAAATGGAAGTTAAATATTATAGGATGAATAATGTTTCGGGAGTTAAATAACAATTCGATCTATCGGATCAAAAAAAGCTATAGCTTAATAAAAAAAATAAATTTATTATGAACTATTATGAACTAGTTAAAGAAAATGATCAACTAAAACTTAACCAAATAAGGCCAAAGTCAAGGAAACAAAAACTTTTGTAAATCTATCGTTTAAGTACAGTATTTGATACTGGTAAATCTAAATATAAAAATTTTTTGGGGGGGTTTTTTATGTTTTTTTTTTTCACGTTCATAAATAATTGGTTAGATCTCTTCATTATTTACTCTAAAAAATCTTTAAGAGGTGTCAAAAACCTTAGAATGGTAATAATCTACTTTACCTAAATCTCCGAATAATCAGAGTATCAAAAAAAATCTTTTTTTTTTCATCCCTATGAATATCTAAATTGGTATCGGAACATTTCGCCGAAAACCATTTCGCCGAAAAATAATCATAGGGCTAATAATCCTGTATTATGAATATCTCTTTCTTATCATGTAAAACCCATCTTTCATAAATTTATACGTTTTTGTAAATATTATGGTTTACCATTATCTCCATTATCAGTAATCCGATGATTTATTTGTATTGTAAAAAGTGTAACCTTACTTATTAGATTCAAGAAATCAAAATCAAACTTCAAATAAGCACGTGAACAAAATTCTTTAATTGATATATTACATGATCATTATTTGCCGCAGAAGTATTTAAATCATTTGAAATATTTTGATCCAAATTTCACATAATTACAATTATAATTTTTGATCCATAATTACACACAAATTTCACATTTTCACATAATCATTCAAAATCTTTTGATTCATAACTCAACAAAATTTCTTACAAAAATCTTCTATATCATTATCATTATTAAATATGTATTATTATAATACTTCTTAAATATCAACTTTTTTATAATAACATTTTCTTTTAAAAAGATTGATTATAAGGGTAAAGTTGTTAAAACATGTAAATTATCATTATTTTTATTTTATATATTATTGTTTGTTATTTTATAATTATTTAAAGTAACTTGTGAAATTATTTATTGTTATTTATAGAAAAAAAAAAATCAAATCAAATCAAAGAAAATTTAAAATTAAAGTACTATATTTAAAGTAATTATTTGAACATTTATAACTTTATTTCGTAATTACATAATAAACAACCAAATTTTATTTTAAAAAATATTTCCCCTACTTATAAAAGATCATTATATAGAATATTGCAAAAAATAAATTATATCATTAAAGATAGATGAAATTCCTTTTATATGTACAGTATAAAAGAAACTTATTTTGTAATTTTATTGAATATCATAATAAAGGAATTGCCCAATGGAAAAAACTGTGTTGCCAATAATTTGGTTTATTGAATTGAAACCTGCATATAAGGTATGCTTTTGCATCTTTTGGATGTATTGAATTGAAACCTTAGTGCTTTTTGGCTATGTTTAATTGAAACTTTTTTTCTTAAATCATGTAGTGAATTAGTGCTGTTAACTAACAACTCATTTCTCTATTCTTTTAAGTTCAGTATACTTCTTGATTTCAATAATGCAAACCTAGTACTGATTGTGTTCTAATTTTTGAAAACCTATTCTTATAAACACTGGTTAAATAATAGTATATTAGAGAAAAATTATAAACCTGATTTTTCACTGATTCTTTACTAATTTGGCTATTTTATTGTATTGATGATCATTTCCAATCTCCTGCAAATTTTTATTTAGATTCTGAACAATATCAGTAAACTATACTTTGTCAATATTAGTGAAAAATTGAGTACTAATTGGATAAGTATCATACAAATATCAAATACCAATAATTCACTTATGCTTTAATAATTTTATAATATTATTTAACGATTTTAATACCAAAAATTGTTATTATTTATATTTATTATATGGGGTCTTTGCAATAGAAAGGTACAAAACTCAAAAAAAATTAAAATTGAATTAATATTAAATTTGCATTTATTTCAGTAAAAAAAAACATAATTAGCATATAAAGTAAAATTAAAATTTTTTTTGAGTTTCATACTTTTTTATTGCAAAAACCTCATATTTATTATACATATTTATTATACAAATATACATATATATTTTTACATAATATTATAGCTATAATAATACATATATTATTATTTTTCTCTTCAACACCAATCTTGGCACCAATCATTGGTCTTGACAGATTACGTAATTACAAGCATGTGACTTATTGATCAAAATCTATATATACTTATTAGTTTAAGAAATCCATTTTTTAAAAATTAAAACCTACATAAAAATAAAAAAAAATATTAGTTAATGTTTCTAAAAAAATAATCAATAAAAAAAAAGTCTTGAACAAAATTTACCTAGTGTCACAATCTCAAATCAAAATTCAGAAGGAACTTATAATAAGAAAAAAAAAGAAACATTAATAAAATATTTTTAAAGTTCATTATTAAATAAAATTTTCATCTACCTTAACAATCACCAGACAAATCCAGTTACACCAATTTACTAATTGTTATAATTTTGTGTAACATTAATCTTTAAAACTTCGTTCAAAGATAACTTATTTAAACATAATATAACGTCATAATTTTATTACAGAAAATCAATTTCCGACTTCCATTTTAGGTATTAAATTCCCTTCTTTTGAACATTGATTAATTAAAATAGAAATTCAAAATATTTGAACTTTTTTTCATTAGTTCAGTCTTTTTCTCAAGATCCTTTTTAATTTCAAGTCGTTAAATGTTAACAATAGCTGAAATATACGTAAAAAGATATGCTGGTTACGTTTACTTTAACTTATAAAGTTAGTTTACACACTAAATTTTTTTTAAATAAGTAAAAACATTTTTTCATAATAAAAATGCACTTTTTCAATATTATAAATCGATTTTATTGCCCTTAAATTATTTGAAAAAAAAGATATTACTTATTTACTTTTCTTTTTATGTCTAATATTATTATTCCAATACCTTTTAACGCGCTGAATATTTCATTCTTGTAACAGTTTACTTAAAACTTCATTAATTTTGGCTTCTGTGGGTATTGTTTCCTTTTGTAACAAGCAACTTAAGATTTGTTTTTCTTCTTCAGTTGTTATAGTTCTTTGGCATTTTATTTGAGACTCATTTTCAACATTTTCTTGATCGTCTAATTTAATATTTGTTCTTTTTAAATTACCTTTAACTGAGAAGTTCATTAGATTAAATGGGCAACATATCAGATGATTGATTTTCGTTATTTTTTGGTATGGCACTACTTCTTGGTTTTTTGTTTTTTGGCAATTCAGAAATTTTAGTTTTCACTACTGACAATATTCTCCTCCCTTTAGTATTAATTGCTTCAGTTTTTATTACTTCTTGCCGATAAATTTCCTTGATCCTCTTCAATCCATCTGTATATGCTTGGTTTATTCTTATTAGTCCTTCTTGATTCAATTGGAGTGGAGAGTTTTTCTTGAAAAGGTCATGATTAATAGGAATATCTATTTCAAATGCTTCTAATAAATCATGCACTAATTTCCATAATGGTTCAATATGATTATTTGTGTTGCGATTTTTTCATTGATATGTGTAAGTATCTAGGAATTCATTTAATAATGTGTCTATTCGATTTCTTTCCTCTTGAATTGCTTTAATTTGTAACTCTAAATTTTCTTGATTACATGAATTTCCAGTAATATTTTGCTTAATAAAGTAACGCCATGAGTTTCTAATGCTTTATCAAAAGCAGGATAATGTTCTTCTCTTGCTAAATTTATAGAAGCACAAAGATGAAGTTTTTTTTCTAAAAGTGGATATTTTTTTAAATTTGCAAGAAAATGTGTAACAGAAGTAGCATAATTACTTTTTTCTGCAGCAGGAAAAAGTGGAAAAAAAGCTGCTAATCCAAATTTTTGTAATTCATAATTCCACAACGTATTCCGGTAAGATGAGTTTTCCATATCATACACCACTCATAATATAAGTACCATATTCTTATGCATATTCTTTTATTTGTAGAGCAAGATAGTATTTCTTCAATTTTAATCTTATTTTTTTGTAAATATATATTAATGGCTGCTCCAACTGCAACCCAGATTAATTCTAAAACCTTTCTTGTAGATCGGTAGTCAATAATAGCTGCAAATTTATCCAAAAATTTTACACCCAAAGCTGTAGCCAAATCATATATTCCATAACTTGAAAATAATGTAATCAAGGCATTCATCATATTCTTCGAGGTGTGCCACTGACCAAGGATAGGCCATATATTTTCTGATTTATTGTGACATTTAATTAATTGTCTGAATATTGCCTCATCTGCACAAATATCTAGAAAATCATTCTCATCCAAGGAAAAATCTTTTCTATACATTTCTGTAGCACGTAAAATTTCATTATCATCATTTGGAGACCCACTTGGTTCCAGTATGACTACATTCAAAGGTAAAAGTTTACGGCCGAGTTCTATTTATCTTAATATTTCTGAATTTATTGCTGTAAGATCAATTTTATTATATTCTAGTTCTTGTCTTTTATTATACCGAAATGCTAACGAACTTATAAAAATTTCATTTATTTTAAAAATAATATCATGCATTTCTTTTGATATTCCAAAGATTTGTGTATTGATATTTAGTTCACGTGTTAGTTCTGGATTTTCACTAATAACTTCTGGTAGCAAAAACTGAAATACCATTCTTAATGTGACATGTGATATACCACATGTTACATCATAGATATTTCTGAATTGAAAGCTTCTCTCTTTAAAATCAATATTATCAATCACGGCCAAATTAAAGACATTTTTTTTAGTCAATAGACATTTAAAAGGGTCTGCACTTTCTATCCGTATTTTTTCCAATCTTCGTTCATGTCTATTTGTATGTCCAATAATAGAACATTTGGTCAAGAGGTCATGCAATGAAGATAATAATTTTGGTCATCGACATAATGAAGCTAATACATTTAGTAGCCACAAATTTAAGTATGGAAACGTAAAATTGATTAGAGATGAAATTAATAAAGAAAAAAGATGGTTGATTTTTTGCGAATCTAGTTCCTTCAATGATTTATTTTTTAAGAATCATTTTCGATTGGATTTTTCAGTTTTTTTTTCCAATATTGTTGTAAGTATAAACTCAAAAAAATTTGTCAAGGACACAGGAAATACACTGATATAATTATTAAGACTTTCTGGAGTTTGTAAGTTATTTATATTTTTTTTAAGATGTTTATATGATTGCCATAATTTTTGTCCCATTTTCCGGCCAATTTCTCTCATCCAATTCCTCTTCTTAAAATTTGATAGGAATTTGATTTAATTTCATTACTGTTCTTAATATAAAATAATTTGGAGCACTGTGATTAGAATAGAGAGGTTTATCAGGTGTGTTAAATATGTCTAGTTGCAATACCATTGTAGATTTATTTTTTGAATTAAAAAATGGAATAATTTGTGACATAATTGCCATAAGAATATTTTTTTGATATTCAAATTTTTTATTATTTGCGACATTTAGAAGCCAATTGGCTAATATTTTCAAGTTTTTTTTTACATCCTTCTCATGATCTCCCCTTTTTTTATATGATAATGTTTCTCGACTTCTTCCCAGTCTAATATGAAAATGTCCTCCCTCACGTTCATAACAATTACAACATACATATCAAAGATTTTTAATTTTATCAAAAGTACGTTCATATAAAGAATTAAATAGTTCTAACACACTACAATTAAATTGGCCATTATAAATCACTCGAATATTCCTTTCAATTATTTTCCATGAATATTTCTCACACCCTGTGCTTCGTGTAAAAAAATAATAAAGTTTTCTACAAAATAAATACCTTCTTCGATAAAGTACACTTTGACTTGTGTCTCTTAATTGTTTAAAGTCTAGCTCATGAAGATTTTTTTGATCATTGTTAAAATGATAACTACAAATGCCTAGCTGTTCTAATATACCTTCAATAATGCTTTTTCCATCTATTTGATATATACCACAAAGTTGCTACAATGTTCGAAAACTCTTTGAGTTTTCATATCTTTTAATATGCCCATCTAAAGATGTAGTATGTAATTGATAATTACTACCTTGTGTTGTAATAGTAAGGGTTGCAACCTATTACTACTTTTAAAGTTAAAGTGTTGTAATATTACAACACTTATGATTGTTCAAAAATTTCCTTTTTAAAAAATAAAAATTACAAAAATAAGTTTTTATAGAACAAATATCATCATAAAAGAAACAATTAATATATAATAATACATATTTACACAGGTCGAAAGTGAAAAATCAGGCACCAATCGGTCACCAATCAGACACCAATCGGTCACCAATCAGACACCAATCGGTCACCAATCAGACACCAATCGGTCACCAATCAGTCACCAATCAGGTACCTGATTGGTGACTGATTCCATGTTGATTGCATTTTTCAAAGTATCGTCAATCAGGCAGTTTGCTAACTTTTGATCCAGTGATCAGAAAAGGATGAAATATAGCTTATTGGAATCATCTCAACATGACGAATCTAATGGTGGTAAAATCACATTTCTAGGATTAATACTTGATGAGAAATTAAGTAAAATATAAAAATAAAAATGTATCATTTATATTTTATTTAATTTTTTATTAACTATTATTCCTAGAGATGCGATTTTACTACCATTAGATTCGTCATGTTGAGACGATTCCAATGAGCTATATTTTATCCTTTTCTAATCACTGGATCAAAAGTTAGCAAACTGCCTGATTGGTGACGGTATTTGGCGAAAATGCCGATTGGTGACTAATTGATACCTGATTTTTCACTTTTCAACTTGTGTTATATAATTGGAAATAATTACAACACTATATAATAATTACAATACTAGTAGTAATTATAATACTATATAATAATTATAATATTGTGTTATAATTACAACAAAAGTGTTGTATATATGTTGTAATAGTTGCAACCTTATAACCTTCTAAAAATAATTACATATTACATCTTTATGTTAAACAGAATTTAACTGATGGACAGATCACAGTTACAGACATCCAAGAAAGGATTTCTTCAGGTGATAATCATATTGCTGATAAAATTATGCGATATGGTGAAGGATTACGAGGAACTCGGCAGTTCTGGAATGGAAGACGTTGCGAGTTGTTCGATATGATTAAGCAAATAGGACCAGAAGGATTAGATTTCTTTACATTCAGTGCTGCCGATTTGCACTGGCCTAAGCTCCACAAACTTATGTCATCTAACGGAAATTCTGAAACTTTGGCAAAAAACCATCAACAAAACATCATTGATAATCCTCATATCACGGATTGGTTTTTCTATAAGCGATTTGAGATTTTTTTTAATGATGTTTTAAAAGAGAAGTGGGAATTGGAAGATTGGTGGTATAGGTTTGAGTGGCAGCATCGTGGCAGTGTTCATATGCATGGAATAGAAAAAAGAAGAGGTGTACCGTCAATAGAATGGAAGCATATGAAAGAAGATGAAAATGTAATGAATGAAGTTGTACAATACCTCGATAATCTAGTCACCACAATAAATTCAGGACTTGATATGCCTGTTCCTGAACGGCATCCATGTCAAAAGCAAAAGAGCGAAATACGTGATGACCAGCAGGACTATATCGACTTGATAAATAAATTACAAAATCATACACGATGCAGGCCAGGGTATTGTCTTCGTATTGACAAAGAAGGAAAGCAATTCTGTAGGTTTAAATACCCTAAAGAAATTGTTGAAAAAACGTTTGTAAGAGATGATGGCCATGGACAACCAGAGCTTGTAACTGCAAGAAACGATCCATATATCAATCCGCATAGCTAACTTCAATTACAAGGTTGGAGAGCTAATGTGGATTTAAAGCCGATTTTAAGTATACATGCTGCGCTGCAATACATTTCTAAATATGCAAGCAAAGCAGAACCACGATCGGCTGCATTTTCAGATATACTAAATCAAATCCTTAACGAAAGTCAACCAGAGGATCGATTACTTACCTCGGTCTAAAAGATGTTACTGCATAGCGTTGCGGAATGGGATATCTCTGCCCAAAAGACCTGCCATATTCTTCTAGGCACTCCTCTTTACCATTCAAGTCGCCAGTTCGTCGTTTTAAATCTTAGTAATGAGATACCAAGGTGGATTTGCGGCACCAGGGAAAGTGAGAAATCTCCTGATTCAGGACGAACAGAAAAATCACCCTTGGTAGCATATTGAGATCAGCCTACCGAACTTGAAGAGTTCTCGCTATTTCAGCTTTATTTAACTCATAGACTTGTCAAAATCGATGGAAGGAGTGTCAAAAAGAAAATATTGTCCGTATATTTTCGCGTCCATCACCACTTCGTGAAGGTCCTCAATGGGAGGACTTCTGTCGTATAAAAGTTCTTCTTCATGTTCACCATCGAGACCTTCAACAATTAACTGAAAACGAAACTATTGCATGGTAACTTTGTATAACAACCATCTTGAAGAGATCAATACTGACCCAATTGATCTACTTGGACAACCTATAGGTAATGCAGAAAATAAAATCGTTGTTGAAGAGGAAGAACAATTAATCGAAGATAATGAAGAGGATGAATTTCGGTTCGACTGAATGTTTCTTGTAGAAATGGGCCTTAACCCAAGTTTCGATTGTTCTTTTGATCTTGGATCTCGGAACATGGACCAGAACCATAATTGGATTAACGATCCAAGGCAAATTTATAATGATACCGACTTCAGGGATATTGATACATTTATAAGTAGTGATTTCAGGATTAGTACTGAAGAAGAAAACTTAACCGTGGATTATCAGACACTAAACGATAATCAAAAGAAAGTTTTCAATCGAATAAAGTCCCATTACTATGATGTGCTCGTAGAACATCAAGTCGAACCTTTAAGGATAATTGTAATGGGAACTGCAAGGACCAGAAAGACCTACCTAATTGAAGCAATCCGAGGTAGGCTTCAAGAAATGGCGGGAACAGGATCTAAATTGCCTATAGTCGTGCTTACGCCAACAGGAGTTGCAGCATTTAACATCAACGGGGAATAATACATTCGAAGTTATCAATACCAATAATTAATGACGCAAAACGTCTTGATATATAGGGCGAACGATTAAAGCAACTACAGAATAGATTAAAAGAACTGAGATATATAATAATCGATGAGAAAAGCATGGTTGGTCACCGAATGTTTGCTTTAATTGACATGCGGCTTCGGCAAGCTTTTCCAGAGCATAATAATGAACTATTTGGCAGAAGATCGGTTATTATGCTGGGAGATTTGGCCAGCTCTCACCTGTACGTGATCTCCCGATGTATGCTAGTACTAAGCGAGATGAATTATCCGATAGTGGTTTTGCGGCATATAAACAATTTAAAGAGGCATATAAGCTTAATGTTGTTCAGCGCCAGTCAGGGAATTCAAAATAACAATAGGACTTCAGAAACATTCTTTTGAGAATGCGCAATGGAGAATCTACTATAGATGATTGGAGAACTCTCGTCACACGATTTGAAGATAATTTGAGCGTGGCAGAACGTAATAGATTCTCTGGCGCTATGTTCATCCTAACAAAATGGGCTGATGTTAACGCAGTAAACATAGACTAACTTAGATCTTTGAATGTTCCTGTTGCTAAAATTCAAGCCATACATACCGGAGGCAACGAGGCAAAGAAAGCTGACTTTGACACAGCACATGGTCTTGAAGCACAGTTATTGCTGGTAAGAAGATCGCGTGTCATGTTAACGGCAAACCTGTGGACAGAAACTGGACTGGTTAATGGGTCAATAGGAACCGTCAAAGACATATTGTTCAAAGAAGACCAAGGACCACCTTCTTTACCTATAGCAGTACTAGTCTCTTTTGATAGTTATAAAGGTCCCACCATTACCAGCTTAGAGGGTGAAAGGGTTGTACCAATTGCACCAATTCGACGTACATGGGATGGTAAATCTGGAGTTTGTTCACGACTACAAATTCCTGTTTGTCTTGCTTGGGCAATTACTGTGCATAAAAGTCAGAGTCTCACGTTACAAAAGGCCATAATAGATCTCGGTGATAAAGAATTTATCGCTGGTCTTTCATTTGTAGTGATATCTCGAGTACGCACCCTTAAAGATATTCTCTTCAAGCCGTTCAACTTTGAGAGGCTTCAACGTATTAAAGAATGCAAAAGGTTGCAAGAAAGACTAGACGAAGAAAAACGTCTAAATTCCATAATACCGGGAAATTGAAATAAAGTTTACAAAAATTACGTATACAATCACTTAAGCATAAAAAAAATAATAATGTTTTGTGTAAAAATGTTTCAATAATTATATTGCATTTAGCGTGTATACAAATTGCATTCTAAAGTATATACTTTTGTACAAAAATTTCTATTACAAAAAAAATTTTGTTCTATTTTCGAAGAAAAAAATTTCACACACACACAACGCTTAATCAGTATATGTATATCTTGTCATACGTGATGCATATGATTAATCAATGTATCACAATTTTATTTATCTTGTTTATCTTGTTTATCTCAAATTTTAAGAATGTGATGCGTGCGGACAACCGGAAATCGCCACGTGACACTAATTGTCACCGACCCTCGTAAAATTATATAGTCCTTCGCTACGCTCTGGACAATGATCAAGCTGAAATTTTATGTTGGCTTGATTATTTATAACCAAGTCAACAAATTAAACTATTTGACTTGGTTTGTCATATAACTAGGGAGTAGGGATGGCAATGACTGTGACCGATATGATGACCAACTATGACCAACCGTTACCATTCCTACTTATAACATAAGAATTGTTGTTTATTTACAAACAATCCAATATCAAATTATTATATTTAAAAGATTGTTATAGAATTTTGGTCTTTAACTGTTAACATAAACAAGGTGGACATCATTACAAAAAATACCATTGAATTTATTTTTTTTACAAACTTCTGTATAATAATGTAAAATTTGATTTTATTTACTTTATCATTATTTATTAGCCAACCTATACCAATTTACAATTTAAAATATGCTTGACTTCACATGATTTAAAATAAAATATCTCCACTCTAACTGCGTTGAAGATCCCTGCCCCAAAATGGAGTGCTGAAATGATGCCTACTATTAGTGGGGTGGCAGAAGTGGTCTTTGGTATACTGGTATGAAAGGTCTGATGTCTTGACCTGTGACACACTGTAGGTCCAAAGTGGCCTACAGGGTTATTCCAAGCACTGATAGGAAAGTTGTATCTTGGTACCTGGGTGGCCCATAATGGGAACATAAGAGTGGTCTGCAGTCGGTGGGGCCACCACCACAAATCACAGCCGTATGGCAACGGTGGTTAACTAATTTACGATGGAACTTGAAAACCCAGGTGGTCTAAGTGGTCCCGGTTCGGTCGTGTTCAATGAGCACTTAGATACACTGCAGTTAGCCCCTAATACCATAAAATCCCCACTGATGTGGTCGGGTTAATCAAGTCGTGCAATGCATTGAATTTGATAAAAGAAACGATTATAATTTGGATATTTTTCACGTTAAATCATTAGCTTGAATCCATTAAAATATCAGCATCAATATGATAAAAGTCAAAATTTAATTGAATCAAAAAAAAAGAAAGTATTAGAATTCGTAAACTTTTTATTTGAACATTTTGTTGATTTAGATGAATCTGGGCATATCCATGGGTTTGGAACTAACGATATTCAAAATAATTTAATAAATGTTCATACAATTTTTTGATCGTAATAATAATTTTGAAATCTTTATTAAAACATCAAATTGAATATCTTCCTCTTCAACCTCTTCGTTAATTTTCCTTTTTTTCGCAATCTTGGGCATTTCTTCTTCCAATAATTTTTTAGCGTCAATAATCGTAAAAATTCCATCTTTATTAAGCAATTCCTAAAACATTAATTCAAATGTTAATAGACAAATTAAGATGAATTTAAATTAAACAATAAAAATCCGAACCTTAGCACATTCTATTTATATATCAGGATAATCGGGGTTAAACACGATGTCACACACTGCAGCAGTATATGCAAAAATACTATTAAACGCTTCATTATCATCAGGTATAGAAGACTATGCTCGCTTAGCTATATTCTCGATCATTATCGTCATCATTATAAAAATTTTCGTAACACTCATTGACTTGTTTTGAGCTTTTCTAATCGGATATCTTTTGGTGATTTTCGTTTATTACACAGTACTTGTACTCCTAATTCTTTGAAACAGCATTTTTCACTACTGTGACGTTAAATCCTCTCAAATCTTTCACTTTTTGCATTAACTATTAAATAAAATAAAGAATCATTTTACGCATATCGATAATTAACTGAAATTATAATTAATGATAATTACCGAAGAATGGTGTCTTCCAGAGAAACAATTATTCCATTCTCGATAATTGACTTCTTGAAGATAATTGGGATGACGTTCCCCAAGCCATTCTTCTAATCCTTTTTCATATTCTTCATATTTCGGCCACATGTTGTCCGGAAATAATTTCGTACATACTGAATTACATCCCTCCTGTATTAGTGTATAACGATAAATAAATTACAGTCATGAAAACATCGTATGATATAATGACGTTGAAATATCACTTATATTAAAAACTTTATCGCTTAAATCGGTATTTTTTTTCTTCTCCTTCTGCGCCTTTGTCTGATTTTGGAGCCATGTAAGTTTTTCGTGTGTCATCTTCTGTAGTTCATACAACGCACGAATCTGTTTTCCCTGTTAATCAACATCGCCTCGCAATTTTTTCAAATCTCTCGCGATTATCAACCGGCGCAGTTGGCGTGCCTCTTCTGAATCTTTCTACAGCAGCTGATGATGGCAAAATTGACGTGTTCGGTCTAGTTCGTTCTTCATTATCAGCAGATGGTGGCGGAATTGGTTCATCATCGGTTGATAGGTAATAGTCTTATCATCACCTGGTAATTGTATAAATTTAGTGTGGTGATTATTATCTTCGATCTTTGACTGGTTTTACTCGACCAAACGACCAATCCACTTACTGTTTTTGGGTTGTGATTGTTTTTACTATAGACCGTAATATATTTGGAAACCGTTTTATCCATACTTCAAATTCTATCTAAAAGAATAAAATCAATCAATATGACAAGGCACTTATTTTAACGCACTTAATAAATAATAGCTTACCTAATTATTACCTTCTGGTGGTAAAATTTTCGAAGAACCTGTTGATACTTCGTCGCCATCGGATTCTTGATTATCTTTTCGATTTACTTCTTGTATTATGCTTTGTAATTTTTTTGAAGTGTTTGATTCCTCAAACTCGCTATTTTTATTACTTCTATGTAGTACGCTTTGGCATTTTAAACGATGTATAATATATGTAAATTTTTACACGTAAAGATTTTCAGAAAAGCCGTGTAAAAAATCAGTGATAAGAAATTCTGTAAAGTATCAACAAATGAGGAATCTTAACATCTGACATCATGACGTCATGAGATTAAAAATTAGCACGTCTGAAATGTGAACTACCCCAGCCGCACCGGTAAAATTTGCATTTGCACACAGGGCCGCATTACGGCGTTATGCACTGACACGTGAAAATAAACAGTGACGAATAAGGGGTGATTAATAAGGGTTTACCTACTCGAAAAAACTGTCCCTCAGATAAATATAAACAGCGAAACTCGGACGGGGTGTGACAATGTGATGAATAAAAAAGCGATCACGTGACTGTGCAAAAATTGCCGGTGCGCCTGGGCTTGTTCTGAAATGTGTGCCAGGTTGACGGCGCAGTGTGGCGCAGTAATTTCAAAAAAGATTTAAGTTAAAGATTTTCTTTTTAATGCAAAGCTTTCAAATTTACACATTAGATGTATTTTCATCTGTTTTACAAAATTCTCTTATAAATGGAAGGAGGTTTCGGAAGTAGATTTTGACTTTAGTATATAACAACCGATTTTATCGTCTTTTGCCGATCATTTCCAAAATTGGATTTGTCGAAAGAACAGTTTTTGTTAAATAACTCGAAAATGGCCTTCTAAACCACCCGTATATGCTCTAAGTAAATTTGCAGAGTGAACAAAAATACACCTAATGCAGGAATTTAAAGGTATTAACATGCATAGATGTGGTAATACACTTTTTTCTTTTCTTTCAACTGAATGTCTTCGTCAGAATTAAGTTTAAACGAAAAAAGAGCCCTAACGTCTGTCGCAAATTTGATATAAGACGACAAAGACAAGCAAAAATTTATTTTTATAACTCGAAGTGAGTTATTATATCTGATAATATTGAAATTTTGTTAAAATAAAATATAATAAAAAATATTAAACAACAACTAAAACGGTTTCCAGAATGGTGTATTAGGATCTAAGATATTTACTCCTCTATTTGCCCAAATAAAATTCTGTACCGCAAACCATATATTAATTAAAGCACAAAAAGTCAAAGTTACATCTATGCAACAGCACACACAAGATACTGCATCTCCGCCAAAAGTACGAATAGTGATTACTGTCCCTGTAAAAACCTTTTCTGCTGTGCTTTTCAACTTTCCTACGTAAGCATAAGTTACACAAGCAATAAACAATCCCCAAAAGATATAAAGTGTTATAAAAATTATTTTTGCGTACTTTGCAGCTTTTCGGAATGGTTTAAAAAAGAGGATCAAGATTACACTTGTATATGTAAGTAATGTTAATATATTAATACCGAGTTCTTGAATTATTGGTGCACCATAGGTAACTGCTCTTGTCAATATTGTCTCATTATCAAGACCCTTTTTAATACTTATAACCAATGTAGGGATAGCAAGGCATCCAATAATCCCTTTTATTACTCGGATAAGGTTAATAATATTTTCAAAATTCTTGATCACCTTAAAAAAAATTTTCAATACTTCTAAGGGATTATCCACATTATTCAATTCACACTCTTTTATAATTTCGCCAATAATAATACGATCCTTCTCAGCGATCGTTAAGACAGTATCATCCCATTTTGCCAGATTAATTATTAAAATTGAGATTATAGAGCAGTCAGCTACCATCTCATGATGTGTAAATCCGGGTCCTTGAATTACATAATTGCAGATATTCCCAGTTTTAGTAGTGGTAGATCCATTCGGATTCGTGACCGTCTCATTAATACAACAGGCACCTTTTATTGTACCAATTATTGGTGACATGAACGCCCAAATGGAAACGATAATAGAAAATATTGATTTTTTGATAAAAACGTCCATCCTTGTATATGTAAGAGTAAATTTTTGGGAAGTCTCTACAATTTATTTTACTTCGTGAAAACAATTCCTTTGAACGAACTCCCGTGTATTTATAATCTACATGACAACAAAAAAGCCCACTCGAAATGGGTAATCTTTATTATCATATTGTAGAATAAAAATTATATCAAGTTTGTAAAAAAAAATGTTCAAATTATATTACGAAAGATACTCGGATAGAGTCATGCATAAGCCAATTTTTGGCTTTTGAACCCGGCCCGGACCGCAATTAAGTAAGAAAACCTAAAACGGACCGGGATTACATAGTTTTTTTTATATGAATTATGTATACTATGCGGGATTATCGCCATTTTCAATTTTGCGTGGTCAGATAATTAAAACGAAAACATAGAAAACAGCTAATCTATTAAAAATATCAAACACTTTATACTGTTAAGAACATAAAGAATCTTATTACATAATTATTTTTTTTAAAAAATAAGACCTCTTTTTAAAGAACAGAAGATTAATACAAAAAGAAACACTAAGCTCTTCACTCAAGAACTAAAGGTCTTAAATAAAAATTAGTTAGAAACGAAAAGGTAGGAAAACTAAAAAATATTACTTGTTGTTATAGTGAGAGTCAGTTTAGCAAAAAAAAGATTAACAAGGTCGCACAACGGCAATCAATATAATAATATTTTAAAAAAAAAGTTTTAGCCGGAAGTGCTAGGGCAAAAAAACCAGCCTTGATCCGGATAAAATCCGTCATCCGGATAAAAAAAAAAAATATCAGACAAGTTTTCTTATGGCTGTGGTATTGCACAATCTAAACATAGTTTTATGCTACGAGAATCTAAATTTTTTTTTTGCTCTGCCTTATAACATAGTCCTTAAATTCGTCTTTAACATGATCTAAAAACATTTTACATTTTTTGCATAATTTATGATCATGATGCCAATTATACTCGCAATCTTTTACTAAACAGGCTTGGTGGGCATGTTGCTTTGCCATTTTATAGTTGTTGAAGGTAACTTGCATTGATCGCATATGTTTTTCCTCATATTTAATTTCTTTGATTGAGGAAAATATTTTGTTATTTATGAATTATTCCATAATGCGATACAATGCGTCATTATTTGTAAATAATACATAATACATGAGCTCTCATTTTACTTAATATAAGTACTCAGTTATTCATTTTAAATCAATTCACAAATAAAACAAATATATTATAATAAATTTACAACAGTATCTTTTTAAAAAAACTTTTATTTTTACTCCTATATCTGTTCTATTTGTCTTATTTATTCTAAATCTATCTGAAAAAATCTGTCTCATCATTCTTAATCTTCAATCAATTCTGCAAATTCAAGAAACATAACTCATCCAAGAAATATTTGTCCTGCCATCAATCAGCTCTGTAAGCCTAAAAAGTATAAGACAAATTCTATTCATTTGGTAAAATTAATCCATCTACTTTTTTTTGCCTTCTTCTCTACTGTATCTTTTTTCCCTTTATTACCCAAGTACTTAGCAATATACTATTAAATAGAAATCTGAACATGTTAGGTAATTTGACAGGTTAACTTGAATTTATCAGTTCAGGTTTAGCAATTGTGATTAAACATCAGTTTGGGTTGTAATATCAATATAATCTAAATGGCCTGTTAATCTGAAACTATTGATTCTATATAATGAATTGTAATATTGAAATTCATTTTTTTATATTAATTCTACATATAAAAAGTGAATTGCAGTATTGGGATTCATTTTTTTATATTAATTTTATATATAAAAAGTGAATTGCAGTATTAGAATTCATTTTTTAATATTGATTTTATATAAAAAAAATTAGTTATAATATTGCAATTTGATTTAATTCATGATTCATATAACAATCGGAGAAAATTACTATGCTAAATTGGGAAAATTTTTGCAAATCATTTAGTAAAATTGCATTTTTGATGCATTATAAAAAGATCATCTAACCCATCGTAACACACCCAATTTATTAGCCAATTATAGTCATTATGATGTAACGTTATCTAATTTCTATTTTATCATTGTTTTGAAAATATTTTTAATGACTTTAGTTTGAGAGAAAGACAGATTCTAAGCTAATTTGAACTTGCGATTTCAATAATAGCAAAATTTAAATTTAATAATTTTTGTAATATTTTTATATGGATCATTTTAACGCTCACTGGAGGTTAAATTCACCAGAAGTGAATTTCACCATATCACGTGATATTTATTATTATATTAAAATTTTGCTAAGATCAGTAAATTACGTAACTTCAAATTTTTATGTTTGAACAAAAACGTGTAAAATAAGTTTTTCTATTGACCATTTAAGCATGAACTTTTAAAGTTTTATTAAAAAAAGTTTTCTTTTTAAATTACAAGAATATTAATATAACTTTAATTAAACTATTACACTCATTCACTAACCATTTAATCTAAGTTTTTTATTAATTTAAAACCTACTTTACTGGGCAAGCCAATTTTTTTAAAATATCATAAAAATGTTCTTAAAGCACATTTTAACCTCTCATAATGCTTTAAATTTATTGTTAAGAGTGTGATATTTTTAAAATATTGGAAAATTTTTTTACAATTAAACTTTTAAAATCATTTTAAATGCAAGTAAAATTAGTAGTTATTTATGGAATATTTTTAAATGCTTCTAACATGCTGTTAATAATTATGTACTTATAATATCATTATAAATTTTACAGAAACTTAACATTTTTAATCAATATAAAATCAATATTGTTAAGTTTTCAAGTGATATCATTTCGATATTATTTCGATATTATTTTAATATAGATTTAATATCGATATGATATCGAAATAAATTATTATCATTTCGATATCATTTCAATATTAAATCAATATTGAAATGATATCGAAATGATAATAGAAATGATATTGAAACAAC
The DNA here is from genome assembly GCF_026210795.1 of Rhizophagus irregularis. Taxonomy (NCBI): domain Eukaryota; kingdom Fungi; phylum Glomeromycota; class Glomeromycetes; order Glomerales; family Glomeraceae; genus Rhizophagus; species Rhizophagus irregularis. The sequence goes on along the minus strand of NC_089451.1, from coordinate 186,541 downwards.
ATCTTTAAGTTTAATTTAAAGATATCATTTCGATATCATTTTAATATTGATTTAATATTGAAATGATATCAAAATGATAATACTTTATTTCGATATCATATCGATATTAAATCTATATTAAAATGATATCGAAATGATATCGAAATGATATCACTTGAAAACTTAAAGTTTCTGTAAAGTAGTAATCCATGATGACTTCTTTTCAAGAGTTTCTATTATGCTATATAACGATGAAGCAGTGAACCAGGCATTTTGTTTTGTGTCATTTGACCAATGGTCAAATGCTTGAATGTTGAAATTATGTGTTTTAGAATTTTTAGTATAAACAAGTATACTATGAAGACTCCAATCACGTTTGCCAAAAAATTCAGATTTTGTTTTTCTTGAACTTTTTGACAGAATTCTCATTTTATAGTCTACAATTAATAATGCACCATCCGAATTTAGTTGAAGTAAATTGGAATTTAACTGAGCATTTAGATATGTCTTTTGGGCATGGTGAAACATAAAGAATATTAGCTGCTTTCGATATTCTTTAAGAGTTTGATAATGCGTTATATTTAGATTGTTTTTCAATTTCTCAAAAAATACAAATAGTTTTTCACAGACTTTTGGATGATCTCGATTATAATCACCAAATGCATGTCGAAGACAATGACTCACACAAGAAACGTGAATAGCATTGCCCATATCATCAATTTGTAATTTTTTGTCAAAATCCTTGTGAAAGTATCATTTTAAATTTTGTGATTCATTTACTAATTCCTTCTGATTTTATTATTTATTATATACATTAGTAAGATGCTAAATTAAATTTTTATGCAATAGAAATAAAATAATAAACTTACTTGAATACCTGGATTTATAACATACTTTTCGATAATTTTTTCAATTTCAGCAAATACTAAATAACCATATTTATTACATGTCATACATAATCCTTCAAGATCTTCTTTATATTGGAAGCACCCTCCTTCTAAACGTGTCATAAATAATGTACATTGCATACCATCAGTATATTATTTATGAAAATTTTTCCATAATACCCGTTTATAATTTTAAAGATATAATACAAGTAATCCACTTTTATTATCAGTCTTATACGAACTTATATTTACATTTTTTTTATCCGCAAAAAATAATTCAAATTGATTTAGCATTTTTTCTTTTAGCTTGATACGATGAATGACTGGTTTTAATAATGGAGGTGCGCCATAACCATTAACTTGTGCATATTTTCTGGATTCAGAAATAGTATGTCTTCCAACCTTTCAATACACAAAGTAATAACTAATTATTATTTATGCAAATAATGCAATATTAAGTTAGGAATTTTTATTGTATAAAATTTTTGTATCTACATTCAAATTTGTTTCCAATTTTGAATAAGAAAATTCGTCTGCAATAATTGATAAAACCCTATTACTATTTTGCTTATTATCATCCAATGCACATCTAAAAAAATTCCAAAAAGTCTTAGTTTTATTTGGCATGTGAATGGGATGCTGATAAGAAAACCTATTTTGCTAAGTTATTGAAGTATTGCACGATCTTGTTCAGGTTGGGATGATCTAGACCAAAATTGATACTAACAAAAATTGTTCATCAATATAATTTTATCAATATTATTTTGTATAGAATTTAGATTGTAAAATACATTACCTCTGATTCTTTATTTGACCAAAAAATTATGTTATAGCTACTAACATCCCGAAGTATAGATTGAGGACCCCGCCTACTACTAAGATATATTACTGGTAGAAATTTCACTTTCATATAAAACCTTACCTTAGGATTTGCTTAAATTCTATTGGTTAATTGACCAAAAAGGAAAAAAATCATAACAATGTAATATAAAATTTCCTTTTATAGTAGCATCTTCAAAGAATTTTATATGTAAATCTTACCTTAGGCCACAGGATGACCTATCTTAATAGTAGGTGGGTCCTATAGATTGCCATGCTCTTAATTCTTGATCACTAAATTTATGATTATTTGGATATAAAATTTGTAATTGTGAATATAATTCAATAATTGGACTTTCTTGTTCAAGCCAACCAAGAAATAATTGATGCCAATTGAGATTTGCAATTGTTCTTCATTTTAAATAGTAATTATAAATTTGTTTTATAATAGAATAATTATTCCAATTTTTTGGAAAACATGTGGTAATTTTACTTTATGCTGATGAATGAGAGTTTGGACAAAAGAATCTTCAAAGCCAAATAGTAGATTTTAAGCACATTTTAAGAATATTTTAAACATGCAAAAAATACATTTATATTGTACTTAAATTTTAGTTTAAGTATATTTTAAAGAAAATTATGATTTATCGCATATGCGATTTATCGCTATACCCCATTTGTCATGTGATTTGATTAGTTTAATTATGTAATAGATATGGATTTGCATAATCATTTTATTGTAATGATGTAAAATAAACTATAATCACGTGAATTATACTTTTAATAAACTTTTGATTATCAAGTAGATCAGTATTTTCCACGGCTCTCTCTCTCTCTCTCTCTCTCTCTCTCTCGAAATGTTTTCATTTTAGCTATTACTTTCATTAATATTTAAACGTAAAACACTATTTTTTCGTTAATATTGCCTTTTTTTTCATTAATATCGAATGTAAACTACTTTATTTACTACTTTATGGAAAATATGGAAGAAGAGTCTAGCGAAAACACTCAAACCTCAGAATTTACACATGGTACGTATAGGCTTAGGGTTAGGATTAGGGTTAGGGTTAAGGTATGTTGGATTAGGGTTTGGATTAGGGTTTGGATTAGGGTTTGGATTAGGATTAGGGTTAGATTAGGATAGTGGGTTAGTGTTAGTAATGTGGACTTTATAATTTACTAATTAATTATTTTTTTTTTTTAGATAATTGCAATAATATAGGTAACGAAATGATCTTGTCTAATGAGAATCACCATACATTATTGTATTCGGAAAGGAAGTATGAATCATGGGAAGCTTGTGAAAATTTTATTATCATGTGGGCCAAGCAGCAGGGCTTTCGGATTATTAAGGATCGTGTAGTACGTTTAAAAAGTATCATCCGTCGTCGCACATATATATGTTCTCACAGTCGTACCTATGAATCAAATTCTACTAGAGACACTGTTACAAAAAAAATTGGTTGTCCGTTTGTTGTCATTCTTCTTGATGATATGATGACAACAAAGATGTTAAAAAAGCTATGCAAAAACCGTTTTTAGTTGCTAACAAATTTATACAGGAAAATATCACTTATAATTATGATGGATTTTTCGATTCTAATATGACTTTATGTTTATTTAATCAATACAATAATGAGTTTTGTGAAGATAGACTAACAATTATGGAACAGAAACTCATCTATGGAAAATTACATGGAATGTATAAAAAAGCGTTAAACAAAGCTTTAGGATCTAATTCTAAATCAGAATAGCTTATCAATCTGTTACAAGAATTCACAGAAGATGGGGAATCAGATTTTGAAGAGTTGAATGAAATTAATGAAACTAATCCAGAGGATGAAATAATTGATAAAGAAAATGTTGATCCTTTAATGCCAATATTGCGAAATCCGAAGAAAAGAAGTGATAAAGGACGACCATTGGGTACTAAAAGGTTCAAGTCATCCACTGAGGCTCCTAAACCTAAGTCAAGAAACCAACGAAATTGCAGAAAATGTGGGAAGGTTAACCACTATCAAAAAAAAATTGCAAGGTACTATATTATTAGCGTATGTAAATGTTATGGTTTCTTACGCAAATTACATTAAATTTTATTTCTATAACTACTAGGAACAAGAAATTTAACGTCGGGAATAATTAATTAGAATGCATGAATAGAAATAATGTATCAATAGAAAAAATGTATTAATCGAAAGAATGTATCAATAGAAAGATAATAGTAATATGTTAATAATTGTTAATAATTAATTTGTATAGTTATTGCTTTGCTTTAATAAAAATAACGATAAACTAATCACATGATAATAGTCTAAACACGTGACTAAGGTTGCTTGTCTAAACCTCTTCAAAATCCTACGATTAGTTTCGTTAAAATTTTACTATAGATTTATTATAGTTTCGGCAGAGTTTCGGCAGTTTTGGCATTTATAATAAGTTTCGGCAGTTTCACCTTTCTCCAAAGTTTCGCCAGTTTTTTAATATAACTTTAATATAGTTTTGGCAGAATTTCGCTTTTCGGCGAAATGCCATTTTGCCTAAACCCCTAGGTTTCGGCAAGCAACCTTACACGTGACATTTGAGGACTAGCGATATATCGCCATAGCGATAAAAAAAATCCTATTTTTAAATATAATTTAAGTACTTGGACAAAAAACAAGTACATTTAAAAGTATATTTTAAGAGTATTTTAGGCACATTTTAGGTATATTACAAGTATGTCGTGAATTAAAATTGATACTTATTTTAAGTATATTTTAATAAAATTTTAAGTATATTTTAAGTATAAAAACTTTTCATAAGGATTAGCTAGATCTCTTGCATAGGTCTATACAGGTCTATACTATAAATCTAAATATATAAATATTAACATTTAATCCTTTTATACCTTTTAATATTACTAATATTACAAAAGTAGTTAAATAAATTTCATCAGTTGAATTGATATTAGAAAGTTTCCAATTTTTTTCCATAATTTTTCAATTAAACCATTTAGCTAAAACTTTACTTACTTATAAGATAAGTTACCTTTAAGTTTAAGATAAAAACCATATATAAAATTCTTTGCAGATTCTATTATAAAAAGAAATTTTATGTTACATTATTATGATTTTTTTTTTTTTAATTAATTAATCAATAGAATTTAAGCAAATCCTAAAATAAGATTTCATATAAAAGTGAAATTTCTATTAATAACATATTTTAATAGTAAGCAGAATTCTAATTAGTAGTTTTTATGTATTACTTAGGCATCTAATTTAAAATATAAAATATATGTATAATTATTTTTATTTATTTATTTTTTTTTTTGGTAATCATTTTTTCAAAGAAAATTCTGTCATAACTTCTTTTTTTTACTTTTATAGATTTTTTATCTTAAATATTATAAAATAAAATTAAAAATTTAGAGTGGTTTAAATATTTAGTATAACTGTAAAAATGCAATATTATGCCAATTTACCTAATAAATCAAATTTATTGATATGTATTTTAACAATAATTTTATCATATAAATAAGATTTAAATAATTAATTTATTGTCATTATTCAATTATATAATTTTCTTGGATATTAAATATAGCTAAATTGCATATTTATATTACTTATAGATAGCAAAAATAAAAATCTTTATTATTAAAATCCAACTATAGCTAATATTAAATCAAAATAACATTTAAATTTAAATAATTTAGATGAACAAAATAAGAAAACTGATTTTGGTGATAATAGAAATGATGAATTAAATCATATAGAAGCTGAAGAAAGTAATGAAGATACTAATAATAAAAATGTTGATATAGAAGAATAATTTTAAAATCAAATTAACCAATGTTTAGAAATAAATGATAATAATGATTTTGATTTAAATGATATAAATGTTGAGAATATTTCAACAGCTTATGAATGGAAAATAATCAAAGAAGCAGTAGAACTTTTAAGTCCTTTGAAAATGCAACATGTTTTTTAAGTGGTGTAAAAGACTCAACTATTAGGTTTACATATCCATGTATAATTAAATAACTTAAGAGAAAGACTTGAAAATGATTTTGCTTTATTGGAGACTGTAAATAATTGTCAAAATGTAATTTTGGAAGATTTAATATTAAGATGGAAATTTCCTCAAGAATTATATTTAAAAGGATCATTTTTTGATATTTGTTTTTAAAGTTTAGATTTTATTAATTCTCAAGAAAAGTGTAATAGTATTATTAATCCATTAAAAACAAAATTTGAAATCTTTAAACATACCAGTTCATCTGCTGTTATATTTGATAAGAATATTGATGAATTAACAACAGCAATGGGAATTTTTGGAAAAAAAGAATGCTAAAATTACAGCTCCAATTAAAGATAAATTTCAATATTATCTTAATGTATCAGAATTACCTACTCTTGAAGAATATGACCCCTTTGTATGATGACTAACAAACAAGAACCAATATCCAATGCTTCATAAGTTAGTAATGAAATACCTTTCTATACCTGCTACATCAGTTCTATCAGAATGGCTTTTTTCTGATGCTAAAAATTAATCACTCCTCAAAGAACTCGTTTAGATTCATTTGTTATTAATCAGTTTATGTTCTTAAAAAGAAATAGAGAATATGTGGATCCTTAATGTCCATTGTTTTCCTATTAATACTGGAAAAACTTCTTCAATTTTTGGAACTATTTCATCAGATTCTTTAAATAAGATATCTTTAATATATCCAGCATCATTCATTTTTTTTGTATATATCTAATAAAAGACAAATTAAATTAAAGTCCATAATTTATTAAAATAAATTTTAAATTATAAATTAAATAGTAACTTACTTGTCTTATGTTATCATACTGTAGGTGATTATAATTCACGACCAATATCAGGCAAAAGAATAACTTGTACCAAAGATTCCCTAGCTGATTCTTTTCTCCTCTTATTTCTACCAACATGCATATTATAGTAGGCTGCTCCTTAAAACAGGATCAAAATTTCTAAGTGATCCTTGATTATTTCTTCTTGATGATCTAACAGAAGAATTTGATAAATTTCTACGAGTAAATGTTTGACTTAACTTGTTAGCAATAGATTATTCCTCTAATGCTTGGCCTGTTAATACTTGATTTAACAATGAATTTTGTGCAGCAGCAGGTGCAGATACAGTAGATGTAGATGTAGGTATAGCATATGTAGGTATAGCAGATGCACTTCCTCTCTCATGAAATCCATTATTGTGGAAGCAAACATCACAAATGAAATTATCTTGTGAATATGCTCTATAACACTGATACCCACATCTTTCACCACCTTCTAAAAAACAACATTTCCAAGTTTTGAATTTTCATAGTTGCACATAATGAAAAAATCTATTAATAATAAAACCAAGTTAAATTTTATTTATAAAATGTATAATTTCACATTAATTTAATAAAATATATCAAAAATTTTTACCTTTATTTAAGAAAAATGATAAAGAATTATAAAGTTTTAAACTTGTATGTGAAAATCTTTTTTCTTTTTAAAAAAAAATCATGTTTAAAATTGAAATTACTTACTCTTTTATTTAATGAAATATATTAAGGAATTTACCTTTAAAGAAAATATAAATTCGCGAAATTTTTTTTCTTGATAAAAAATTCATGTTAAAATTATGATTTAACTATATTTGGGAAGTTAGAAACGAAAAGAAAATCATATTAGATTTAAGTTGACATTGTTGACATTGTGTCAGCAATGTTGTCAGAACTGGGCTGACGATTTCTGCTGATCTTTGTCAGATCATTTGTCTGACAAAAGATCTGCCCGGCACTGATCTTTTTGTCCAACTCGGCTTGCCATAATTGATGACATTAATAAGTATAGAGGATCGGGAAAATGTATAATGGTGTAGTTAACCGAAAAATAATTGGCCGCAACGTGGCAATCAGGAATTCGGCTCCGTTTTTCGGCTAACTACACCATTATGGAAAAAGCGATAGCGATGAAGAAAAGAATGTTTTCATTGGATCTAATTAATCTAATTATGAACTTCCGAAAAATATGTGTTGTATAAAAATCATATTAGATAATTTTAAAATTAACATTTCAGATTAATACCAACTAAATTACGTTTTTTTGGAAAGTTTTATTAGATTAATAGAATTAACGAGCCAAGTCCCCATTAATTTTAGCTATAAAACAATCTTACTTTAATAAATATATCAAATGATTTATATTATGAATAAATTCTTTCATATGTAATATAACTATATTTAACCTGTACACCGCATTATCTTTCCTCATAATGTCTACATTGTTTGACTAACTTTATTAACCGATAATTGTTCTTTGTATTAGTAATATTACTGTATCCATAATAAACTGACTTGCAAAAGTATGATACTTTTTAATAAATTTTTAATCTCAATGCTACGATTTTACAAAAAATTAATGAAGAATAAAACATTGAATAGTTTACAAATCCTAGTATTAAGTCGGTAATAAATATTCTTTGACAATTCTACTTCTTTCATAAGAATCTTCGAATAAAAGGAGTTCTGCATTCAAATTCTTTTGTGATGCCATCTTACAACATGAGTACTTTTTTAAATTGATGATCATTTCTCAATGTTCACAATGTTCAAGATAACCCTTTAATGTGTTAATATTGTTTGTCATGATATCAAACGGGCATAATAATTTTTTGTGTAATAATTAAATGCTAATGGCCGCATTTTTATTGAATTATTCTTTTTTTTGTTTCTCAATTTACGATTTATATTTTTCCTTTTTGGTTATTAGGATTACAATCAATTACCAAATTTATTTATAGTTTTTTGATCACGTAATTTAATCTTGCCTTTTTAAACAGTTACAATTAACATCTCATCTAGGTTTACGGTATAATCGATAAAAAATTCTTGGGATAATGTACGAATGCATGTTGATAACGTTATCACAACGTACATGTGATAAAATAGTGTATAGAATTTTTTTTTTATAAATGAGTCTCTTTACCGCATCTTTGATCAATAAATAAGTTATATTTAATTTATTTATAATGGAAGACAACGAACCTCAAGTTGAAGCTAAGACGAGAGATGATTGGACACAAGTACGGGTTTCACCAAAAAGGGAATACATTGCAACTTATAAAAGACAAATTATTGAAATTTGGAAATTAGGAAATAAGTCGTCAAATTATGATGATCAGTCACATATAGTTAATATTGATGATGAACATAAAGACAATTCACCAAATAAGTTGGATACAGTCAACATTAAGGAATTACCATTAAATAATAATTACGAATTTTTTCAGTTGAATGATATATCCAATGAAAAATTACTGATTTTTACGTTTCGTAACGTTGAAGGAGTATCAAAACTATCTAATGGTCTGCTTAACTCTAATTTAGGTTAGTAAATTAATTTTTAATTTTAATAGAACACCTTTCTTCGTTTATGCTAACGATCTTTTTTCACGTTTTTTAACATAAAAAAGCTGGACCCGCTACAGTTTATGATCATCGTATAGGTTAGTAGTAAAATCTTATTTCAATAGAACACTTTGTCTTCTTTTATGCTAATAATAATTTTCTCACCTTTTTTTTTATAATAGTTATATATGACGTGGATGGAAAGCGAATTCTTATGAATAAAATATATAAAAAGAATAGTTACGTCTTTGGGAACTTTTTAGAAGCCGAAGCCGTAGCCGTGGATTATGTGGCAATATATTGTGATGAGGTTTTTAAAGGGAAAATTCATTTATATGCTATCAATAATAACAACATAAAATTAAAACATTCTTATGTGATTCCAAATACTGGTGACTTTGGATTGGAAATGTTACTTCCAACAGGAAACCTTTTTCTTACAAATGGATGTATTATTCAACAATGGAATATAATAAATGGAAATTTAGAAAAATCATATCAATTTAATGGTGCAAGTACAATATCATCATTTAAAGTCAATGAAAGTAAAGATTTATTATTAATTATAAAGTATCAAAGTAAATCTTTATCAGTGTTTTCGAAAGAAACTGATATTATCTTTTCTCACCACTTTGAATTTGAAATAATGAATATTGAATTTTGTGAAATTAAAGGATTTGATTTTTTAATCGTTCAAGAATATATTAAGGATAATAATAAAAGTAATTATCATTTAATAAATCCTTTCTCAAGAAACAAATCTCAAAGTATAAAAAAAATTGAAACCCAATTTAATTATAATGATGGAATACAGTTCATAATGGATGAAAAACTAATTAAGGTTTTCGATGATAAAGTGCAAGTTGAAGATCTGTTAACAGAAAATGAAAAAAATGATCTGTTAAATCAAGTATACAAGGACACGCCCATTTGTTTCATGTTAAATAAAAATAGAATAAATAGAATGAAAAAATGGATTAAAGAAATTAAAGAAAATATAAAAGAGAATGAATCCTTTGAGCTTTATAATAAGATCGAGTTATATGAGTATATTTATTTCTTCGATGATATGGAAACGATTAGAAAATGGAAAATTGAAAACGAGAATGAATCCTTTAAGCTTTATGAGGGTAATTCGGTTGAAATGATTGAAAAAAACATGAGAGAGAAAAAATCGGTTGAAATGATTGAAATGATTAAAAAAAACAAGAGTGAGAATAAATCGGTTGAAATGATTGAAATGATTAAAAAAAACAAGAGTGAGAAATCGATATCATGGGTAGTTAAAATTGTAAATAAGGAACTTCAAATTACTGCAAAAAGTTCTCACTTTCTCATTTTTATTGAGGATATATTTCTACACAAATTTCTGTTTTATGCGTTCATACTACCAAATGATGATTTAATTATATTTGAAAAAGATGATAAAGATAAAATTATTAGAATATATCGGTTTACCATCAATACTAAAACTGATAAAATAGATTTCTTATGTGTCTATACTGATGTCGAATACTCAAAAAGTTATTTTAAAAGTATTTTAGAGTATTTAAATAAAAATAATTCTAAAGAACCTGATTTGATCGAATGTTACAAAAAAACAATTTCATTCTATCTTGATGATATCTCTTCATTTACCTTACATGCTTCAGAAATTTTACAGGCTGCAATTGAAGCTCAAGGAACTGAAATTATTAATAGAATAATTGAAAAATGCATAAAATATTATAATGAAGGTTCAGATCAAGAACATATCAACATATTTGTTATAATTACAAAATCCCTTTCAGAACTTCAAGATTCTTATCCTTATCACTTAAATAAGTTTCTTATTTATACTAATTTAATTAGTACTCCTTACGACGACCCTACCTTTAAACGTGGTATAATCAACACACCTCATCTTTTTGGTTATACTTTTGAACGCGATCTTCATAGATCAAACTTTTTTTTAGATGTTTTTCTTTTCTTAGGAAAATTTTTATCAAATCTGTTTTTTTGGAATTTTATAATAGATTATATATATTTTATTGGCTATGACAAAAATTCTTTGAAATTAAAATATTCTTTATATGTACCTTTACCGCAATTTGCATCTTATCCTTCAAAAGAGCAAATTGAGTTGGCGAAACGTAATGTGAATACCATTACCAAAATCGTTAATGATGAATTAAGTCGATTGCTTAACTTGATTGGTAACAATGGTTCATCTTTGAATGGTGTTGTGTCTTTTCGTGATTCAAAAGAAAAATTAGTTAACTCTATACCAGAAATACCACCCGAAAATGAAAATGATTTTGTAAATATGCAAATACCTGATATATATTCGGATTGGAATGGAGAAGCTTTGATTAATTTTAAATGGTTCAAATTTGGGAGAAATTATTATCATGGAATATGGCTTTTATATACTATCTTCCTTTTAACATTTACCTTGGCATCAACTAAACCAACTGGTTTCATCTCTTCAGCCAATCAAAAGATTCTTTTTATCATTTCTGTTGTATTGGGATTTTTTCAATTACTTATATTAGAAATTCAAATATTTTTACGACATCCAAAGAAATATACATTAAATCCATGGAATTTTTTCGGTAAAGTATCGATTTTTATTTACAAAATATAAATTTTTTTTTTTTATAATATACAATAATTAAATAATTATTTTTTATTATTTAGACTTATGTGCATATATTTTTCCAATTGTAACTTCCATTTTATGGTTAAAAAATGGCTCTACACGTGTTTGGATTTCAGCCGTTTCAAACTTATTTTTAGATGTAAAATTTCTATTATTTTTCAGAGCAATTGAATATTTTGGTGTTTATTTTGCAATAATCCTTAATGTTGCAAAAAGTGTTTTTTCCTTCTTGTTAATTTTGTGGTTTGTTATTCTTGCGTATACGCATGCATTTTTTACCCTTTTACAACCGGTGAACAAATTTAATCCTTCAACTCCTAATTTTGATGATAATGATAAAAATTCACCTTGGAGCTTAACAAACACTTACAATTCTCTTTCATCTGATGGAAAAACAGTTTCTACAAATCCAACACTTATTCAAATACCAACAGATAATACCAATTTATATGAATATTTTGATACTTCTTTTCTGGCAGTATATAAATTAATGACGGGTTTGTAATTTCAAATAATTTTTTCTAACCTTTTAAATCTGATAAATTTAAATATAAAATAAGCGATAAATCTACCACAATAAATATAGGAGATACTGGTTCTCTGGCTCAATGGGTATTTCGTGATAATCCAACACTTGTTGTTTTATGGATTTCCTTTTCATTCTTTACCGTAATATACCTTTTAAATTTGTTTATCGGTTTATTAAATAACGAAATTCAAAAGAGTAATGATAAGTCTTGGTTTTTAGTTCAAAAAGCGGAGGTAATATGTTTATATTTACTGTATATATAAAATACTATGTAACATAGTTTGTTAAAACATCTTTTAATTTTTCTTTCTTACTTTCTAAAATAGTTAATTGCTGATATTGAGCAATGTTGTTTGTTACCTTTTCAAAGACAGTGGAAAAGTTGGTTTCCTGATCACATGTAAGTTCTATTATTTATTTGGTTTATTTTACATTTATCTTTTATCTTAAAACAATATCTTATAATATAATATTTTACAAGATTTTATTGCGTTGATGTTGATAAATTACATGCGAAGATTAACGATATTGAAATTAAATACAAAGATAATCCACATAGACCAATTTTATCTCGAAAACTTTTAGAATTTGTTGGTAAAAAAGTTGATGATATGAATGAAAATTCAAAACACATCCTAGAGAATGTTAAGTCTAAACTTTTAGAAAATAAGAATCATGAAATAAGCAAATTTAAGTTTAGTTTTGAAACCAAAGATTCAAAATTAGTAACGTACGAGGAAAAGATGCAGGACTCAAATGATGATAAATAAAAATCTATAAATTTTGTGGAAAATTACAGTGAACTTTATCATAAATTTTCGATATTTATATAGCATTATTGGTTTTCTTTATTATTCTTTTTTTACATTAAACTAGATTAGGTTAATGTGCAGTGACTCCATCGCTGCCTGACTATCCAGTTTCTCATCTGTGATTCTTTCATTTACTGTGCTAAAAAAAATTCAACATGCCAATAAAATTTTATTACTACAAAGACTGCAAAAAATATATTTTTTTTAATGTATTCATTGTACCAGTACTATTTATTGATTGTATGGTTATATCGAGGGTTATATTAACATAAGCTTCCTTTAACCATTTTTTCTATATAAGTTCAAAATTTATCATCTACTTGAAACCCATTATTAGATCCAATAGAAGATAATGATGATAAATCGTCACTGAAAATCTCAATCTGCTTGTCGTAATAATAATAATAAGCTTGAGGATCGTAAAAATCTGACAAAGCAAAACATTGGATCATTGTATGCTATGTTTCAAATTTTTAATTTAAATGGATCATAAAAGTAATCAAATAAAAATAAGAGTTAAAATAAGTCTTTGCTCGCTCACAACACATGCATACTAGTTTGGAAAATTCAGAATTCCAATCTTCTTTGTATTTGTTGTGTCTCGGATCGATTCTTACTACCATGCATACATACATTCTATCAGAGTTTAGGAGTTATGCACTTATACTTGATAGCATTAAACTTAACTCCGGCCAGTGCATATGTTAATATCATATACATGATGTATAAGTTAAGGATATAGCCATATAGGTGTCCCAGCCAAATGATCGACATAGTTTCTAAGCTAAGTGGGCGTGCACTACATCCTAGCTTATAAACTGCCCATGGGTCAGATTAGCCCATGAGATCTAATTGGTCCAAATAACTTACCAACATTTAATTACAAATGGCAATTTTATAACTTTTGACTGGATATTTACTCATAAACTCATAGTAAGGATTGAATTACGTACATTTTGTATCACCTTATAACTATAAAAAAGGCAAAAATTTTTTTAAGGTTACACATTATTTTGGCTAGAATTAAGATAATTTCGCCCATCAAAATTTGGCCGGAATTATAAAAATGGATATAAATGTCGGTTTGCAAACTTGGCCAGAATTAAAATAATTTCGTCCAACAAAATTTGGGCTAGAATTATAAAAACGGACATTTATGTCCATTTTTGTAAATTTGGTTAGTATTATAAATGTAAATATTATAAATTGCATTAATTTATCATAATCCAGTAAATAAAAAAAATAATTATAACTTGTTAGCTTTGTTTCATCAAGATATATTAAATTGTTAAATAGTGGTTTCTATCATCAATAGATGGGAAGTTATTAGCATTTGGAAATATTTAAGAATACAAAAAAATACTTTTCAAAAAAATGTTAATATTTTATTATTTGTTAATCCTAAAGATATAAAACTCTTACTATTTAATACATCTTAAAACAATCCAACTTAATGGCAAGTTAATGCAATTTAACTTTTAGCAATTTGGTATATTTAACCAAAAAAAAAAATTTTTTATTGTATTTAGATATCCAATAAAAATCAGACATTATATAAAAAAATATTTATATTATTTTTGTAATTTATTTGATATATGAAAGTATATAATTATAAATATTATATGAAAATTTTGTAAAAAAAATATATATAAATTTATAATTAATATAATTAGGCCATACAAACTTACTTTTATGATTTTCATAATATAAAAATTTCATCAATAATCCAGCAACCCGGCTTTTAATTTTTTTTTTCAAAAATTTTATATGTAAAATTTTTTCAATTTTTAAAAAATTTTTGACTTAACAAAACTAACCCGGCTGGGATATGAAAACCATTTTTACCACTTTGTATCGCCTTACTATATTTTATTATTTTAATGTATCACATATTTATTAGAAGTTTACTTTAATATAATATATACAGTATAATTATATTATATATATCAATTATTATAATTTACTATTAAATATAAATTATTTTAAAAATAATGTCAGAAAATTAGATCTTTTAATTATTATTTAAAAATTATTTTATTAAATAAAACATTAATTTTTTTGTTTATTTTTTTATTTACTTTTTTATTGGATTTAAAAATTATCAGAAATTTAAATTCTTCAATTATTAATACTTACATATTTATGGAAGTTAAATAAATATACTTATTTATTAAGAAAAAGTAATTTATCAACCCCCCAATGCATCGACCCCCTTTGTGAAACGTTTAATTTATACATATTAATAATGGTAAAATGCGGGATATTTTTACTTTTTAATTACAGTGACGCAGCCACGCAGGTTCGATTTCTGCACTGGGCTTTTTTTTGTTTATTTTTTTGTATGACGCGTAAAATAGCTCTATGAAAGTAGTACCTAATTCAGATAGGCATACACGATTTTAGTAATAATCGGCCGCGTTTTCGCTGCGGTAGGGGCCGTTTTTTACGTTTTTCATTCTCACGCCCTCTCTCTCATCGTTCTTTGCAATTATTAATTATTCACGATGCATTTATTCCTCCTTTTTCACCTTTCCTTGCAACATATACTTCCTTTCCTTGCGGTATTTCATCCTTTTCTATTTTACTGTTGCGACATTTTCCTTTGCAATATTTCTTCTGTTCTTTTTTTCCGGCTTCAATGGAAACGAATTACAACATCGAAAATAACTCAGCGAGCCTTCATACGGGAAAGACACTTGCGAGCTGGACGATATGTGACTAATTCATTAGCAATTGGGGTAAGACTAATGGCTTTGGTGTGATAAAAGACAAAATTGTTAAGGAGGGAGTTGAAATAAGGAGAAGGACGTATATATGCGAACATGAAAAAAAATATACGTGCAAATCTGCGAAAGAAACTAGCACCAAAAGGATGTTATGCCCGTGGCATGTTAATGCTTCTTGTCCTAAAGTGAATAATCCAGATTCCGCGATTTTTATTAATAAAATTGTGGATGAACATAATCATGACCTG
The DNA here is from genome assembly GCF_026210795.1 of Rhizophagus irregularis. Classification (NCBI taxonomy): domain Eukaryota; kingdom Fungi; phylum Glomeromycota; class Glomeromycetes; order Glomerales; family Glomeraceae; genus Rhizophagus; species Rhizophagus irregularis. The sequence goes on along the minus strand of NC_089451.1, from coordinate 170,503 downwards.
AGCGTCGAAGCAGTTAAGTTTAGGGAAGATAAGAAGTTTAATGATGAAATAGTAAGGGATATCCAATTTATGACCGATCACTGTAAAATGGGAGCGACCGCGCAGAGAAGATATTTGGAATGAAAATATCCTTCTCATCCCATTTACAGTCAAGACTTATATGCAACGATCAAAAAGTTTTGACTCACGGTGAAGTCACTTTCAAATGACGCTGCGCAAATGTCAGATTGGTTAGATGAGCAAAAAGAACAAGATTCTAGATGGATCATAGCGCGAAAATGGGATGACGATAACACGTTAACGCATTTGTTATGGATGACGCCGGAGCAGGTAGAGAGTTGGATTCAATTCAGCGATTGCATTATCAATGACATTACGCATAAAACGAATCGATACGGGATGGCGTTATCTTTTTTCGTGGAATTCGATCGAAATATGCAAAACATTATTTTTGCACAAAATTTAACCATTGATGAAAGCAAGCAATCTCACGCTTGGCTTTTTAGACAGATTGTTGAAGCTACTGGTATTCATCTAACTGTAATTATGACAGATTCTGATCCAGCCATTGACGCTGCAGTTAAGGAGGTATTTACGAAAACGTATCCAGTTCATTGCGCATTTCATATAACGCAAAATCTTCATAAAAACCTCAGAAAGCCTCTTGGAGATAATTATGAAAAATTTCTTCAAGATTTTTACCGATGTAGAAATAGCCTTGTTCAAACAATATTTCACAATTGTTTTACAAAATTGATTGAGGACTATCCTCAAAGCAAGACTTACCTAGAGGGATTATACACATCAAAGAAAGGTACTGGGCGCATTCATACACAAGTTTTAGATTCACTGGAGGAATGATTGCTACTTCTCGCGTTGAATCTGTAAATGCATGCATTAAAAGAATGCTATTCAACTCTGACGTCTCTCTATGCGAACTTATGTCAGAAATACATAAGTTACTTGATGAACAGGATAAAAAAAACATATATCAATACTGGAAGCTCGCAATACCTTCCGTTAAGAATCAGAAGCATGCAAATTTCCTTTTCACTGAGGTGGATAAATATTGTCAGAGGTTTCTCACGCCAGCAATCCTAAAGTTGCAACGCAATGAAATCAATCAGTCCTTCTATTATGCTGCAAATCCGATCAATGAACAATATATTGTTGTAATTAATGAAGTATCCTATGATGATGAATGTGCTGAAAGTCCTCAGGCTACTATAGAACAATTAATAAAAGTTAGTGGTCGTGATAATGTAAAGGAAATATGGGCGGTTAGAGTAGGAAATTTGTTAATAGCGAAGCATTATGTCATTCTCCTAAAGAACGATGCACATATGTGTTCTTGCCTCATGGTTATTCAAAAAGGGGTAGTTTGCAGACATTATTTTCAAGTAATGTTAAATACTTGTGAAGCTAGGTTTTATATTCGACTTATCCCATCTAGATGGTATCAAAAAGATAAAGACGTGTCGCATGAAGCATTTATTGTTGCTGATAAGTTTCAAAACGGAATGTCCACAAATGCGATACAAGAAAATAATGTTGGATATCTATGTACTATTGATAAAGAAAAGGAAGACCTTCTTGAACATCGGATGAATCTTCTTGATGAAAAGATCATGTATGGTACACTTCATGGGACATATAAAAAAGCTTTGCGAAAAGCTTTACAGACGAAGACAGATTCATTGCGCTTGATCGAAATTCTAGAGGATTTTGCCAATGAGGATAGCGAATTTGAATCTGAAGACGAAAGATTAGGTGAGGAAGAATTTGACGAGAGTGACAAGAAGAATATAAACCCATTCCAGCTAGGAAATCCAAAAATAAGGCGTGGTAAAGGAAGACCGGCGGGTACAAGAAGGTATAAAACATCGAATGAGAAGGATCAGAGCGAAAAAACAAAGCAACAAAGGCGTTGCAAGAAATGTGGCAATTTGGAACACTATCAAAAGAATTGTAATGCTTAGTTCTTTAGTGAATAAAGATTCTTTAATGCTTTTTTTACTGTTAATCATTCTTGAATGCGCTTTGACGTATGCGCATATATTTAATTATGTGTTATATGTAATGTGACTTAGTTGCTGAACGAAACTCGGATGTTTAAAAAAAAAAATAAACAAATAAAAGACCCAGTGCAGAAATCGAACCTGCATCTCTATGATAAAAAGTATATTATCAAGTATTCTACCGATTGAACTAACTGAGCAATTTTTTATTATTATTAATAAATAAAGGTTTATTTATATATATGTATGTTTCGTGATTTGATCACATAGGGGGTCGATGCATTGGGAGGTTGATAAATTACAAAATCCTATTTATTAATCTATTTAATGTATTTAGCAATTAACATTGATTTTATTTTGATTTTATTTATTTTTTTTATTATCCAAATTATTTTAAAAATTAATAGAAAATTAAATGATTTGGTTTTTTTAATTATTAATATATTATAACGTGATTTTAACGCTCACCAGTGGTGAAATTCACCCAAGGTAAAGTTCACCTATATTACATAATTTATTTAATTTATTAAAATTTAAATTGTTTTGTTTTGAAAAAAAATAATAATTTTATTAATAAAAATATTTATATAAAATATATAGTTTAAATATAATAATATATTATACAATAATTTATAAGTTAGTATTATTATAAAAAATGAATAAATCCTACAATATTAAGTAGATTTTATATTGCTAAACAACTTTCAATTAATAAAGTAAGTAAATTTCATTTGACTAAAGTGGTAAAATTACGCTCTAAAGTTAGTAAATGGAAAAAAGAAAAATTTGAAAGTTAGTACCGTTATGACTTATGAAAAATGTAGAATTCTCCATATATATTATACCTACACCCATGAGAATTAATATACAAGTAGTTTCGACCTTGCTGAACAATTTTCAATTAAGTTAGAAAGTCGATTTCATTTGACTAAAGTGGTGAAATTACGCGCTGAAGTTAATAAACAGAAAAAAAAAATTTGAAAGTTAGTACCGTTATGAAAAATGTAGATTTCTCCATATGTATTATATCTACACCCATGAAAATTAATATACAAGTAGTATAGTTTCGACCTTGCTGAACAATTTTCAATTAATTTAAAAAGTCGATTTCATTTGACTAAAGTGATGAAATTACGCTCTAAAGTTAGTAAACAGAAAAAAAAAAATTCGAAAGTTAGTACCATTATGAAAAATGTTGGTTTCTCCATATATATTATACCTACACCCATGAAAATTAATATACACGTAGTTTCGACCTTGCTGAACAATTTTCAATTAATTTAGAAAGTCGATTTCATTTGACTAAAGTAGTAAAATTACGCTCTGAAGTTAATAAATGAAAAAACAATTTTGAAAGTTAGTACCATTATGAAAAATATGGGTTTTTTTATATGTATTATACCTACACTTATAAAAAATAATATACAAGTAGTTTTGGCTCTGTTGAACAACTTTTAATTAATAAAAGAAATTGATTTCATTTGACTAAAGTAGTGAAATTACACTCTAAAGTTATTAAATAAAAAATATAAAACTTTAGGAGTTAAACAGTTAGTAGTGTTATAAAAACACAAATTTCTCTATAAATTTCATTTCTAATTTATAAAATTGAGTTGTATGGGTTTAATAGTATGTTTGGAAAAAAAGTTACAGTTTAAAAAAATTCATAAAAAAATTTTTATTTACGTGTATGAAATTGTAAAACGTAATACAAACAAAATTAATATTATACATGCTGCCCAAATTATTTTGGGATGCCATAATTATAATTTGAGATGCCATAATTCATTCGGTTTATATATAATTTACTATGTAAAGTGCCAAAATAATTTGGGATGCCATAATTGAATTTGGGATTTTACTTATAATTATGGCAGTCCAAAATAATTTGGGTGGCATATATAATTAATATAAAACTTATAAAACTAAAATTATCATATTACTGGTGAATTTCACCAAAGGTAAATTCACCACTAGTGAATATAAAATTAATCCTATATTATATATTTATAAAAGTTAAATAAACATACTTATTTAATTTATTTAATGTAATTTAACAATTAACATTAAATTTATTTTAATTTTATTTATTTTTTTTTATTTGATCTAAATGATTATTTAAAAATTAAAGGATTTGACTCTTAATTATTAATATATTACATATTTATGAAAATTAAATAAACATATCTATTTAGTGGAATTTAATATTTAAAATTATTTTATTAATCTAAAACTTAATTTTTGTTTTGTTTTTATTTATTTACAGTATTTATTTATTTATTTATTTTTATTTATTTTATTAAATACAAATTATTTTAAATATTATTAGAAATTGGATTAACAAAATCATTTATTAAAAAATTTGGATTTGCAAATATTATAGTAAATATTTATCAATACATTTCACAAATCCAAATTTTAAATAAATGATTTTGTTGATTTAATTTCTAACAATATTTAAAATAATTTGTGTCTAATAAAAAAAAATTAATAAATAAATACTGTAAATAGAGTTCCAAACAGGTTGACCAAATTCAGGTAACCTGATAGGTTGACCTGAATTTTTCAGGTCAGGTTTAGCAATTGCAATTCAACATTAATTCAGATTGTAACATCAATATAACCTGAATGCACTGGTAAAAAAATGATTTATCCTACACATATCTTACACATATTGGGTACTTAAAATGTAGAAAATCATATACAAATAATACACATATCATACACATATCGGGTACTAATATATATATCATACATATATCAGGTACCTGATAAGTATACTATATATATAAGTACCCGATATGTGTATGATATGTGTATTATTTGTGTATGATTTTCTACATTTTGAGTACCCAATATATGTAAAATATGTGTAGGATATGTGTAGGATAGACCATTTTTTTACCAGTGATGACCTGTTGATCTAAAACTATGATTTTATATAATAAGTGAGTTATGGTATTATAATTAACTTTTTATATTGTTTTTATATAATAAAACATCGGGAAATTTTTTAGAAAGCAGATTTGCACAGATTTTCAGAAATTATTTCTGCGCAGATCTTATACCCTGGTGCAAAACATCAGAAGAAAAATCCAATAAAAAACTGCGCAGATTTATAAATAACAAAGTTCTGCGCAGATTTTTGTTATTAAATTCTGCGCATATTTTACAAAATAAAAATCTGTGAAAATTATCAGAATAATAAATTGTACAAATTTTGATTGTTATTTATTTTAGTATTATCTAACATCAATTTATTAATTAAACGCATTACAAATTTATCACTTTGCTACACTATTTTATTAATGTACTAATAGTTAAAGTTCTACTGTAATTTACATGTTGTTAATGGTTTGGACATTATTCCAGTTGGTTCGATTCCAACAAACAACAAATAAAATAGAAAATTGGAGATGTTTGTTAGAAATAAGAAAATCATTTCGAAGTTATTACTTTTGAAATGTTTAACATGAAATCTCAGGATCTAAAAAATAAAGAAAAATGAACGTTAGTAGAACGTTCGTTAAAAAAGAATAAAAAAAAAATTATAAAGAATTTTGAAGATATACCTTAATTCTTTCGTCTAGGAGTCAGAAAAAAAACCCCTACAGAAAAAAACAACTGAAACGTTAGTAAACGTTTTGCAAATTAAAAAACATGAAAGAATTTTGAAGGAATTTTACCTTCAAAATTCCATCCAGAAGCCGTAAACCTGCAAAAAGTAAAAAGAAAAGACAAACGAAACGTTAGTAAACGTTTTGTTAAATATTAAAAAAAAATTAATTTTGAAGGTAAATAAGGTAAATACCTTCGAAATCCTGAAAAAATCTCCAAGTCTGGTTCGTCTAAAGAAGCCTAAGCATCCCTATATAAAAAAAAAAGAACATTAGAAACGTTCTTTTATAAAAATAAAAAAAAGCAACAAAAATGAATTAATTGGTCATCAAATTAAGTTTCGTAACGAAACATTGCAAAACTTATCTTTTAGCTTTTTGGAACCTTTGGAATACCGAACCTGCAAAAAAAATATTAAAGAACGTTAGTATAATATTCTTAATAAAAAAAACCAAAAAAATTCAAATTCAAGTTTCGCGACATTGCAACATTTGCGAAACTTACCATGTTAAAGTTTCGGGAATATTGAGTACTGGAACCTACAAAAAAATAGATAAAGAACGTTAGAAACATTCTTTGAAAAAAAAATAAATTTTAAAGTTTCATAACGAGAGTTGCGAAACTTACCATGTACCCGTTTTGGGAACCTTGAAGTACCAAAACCTACAAAAAAAAAGAAAAATGAAACGTTAGCTAACGTTTCATTTAAATAAAAACAAAAAAAACAGAATTTCAAAGGTTACCTTCAAAATTCTGTTCAGGAGCGTTCAGAGAGCCATGTTCTTACAAAATACAAAAATGAACGTTAGAAAACGTTTTGTTAAGTAAAATTATTAAAAAAATTTTTTTTTTGAAGGTTTCACCTTCGATATGGGAGACCGAACTCGTTTTCGGCTTCCTTTACCTAAAAAAATAAAATACGAACGTTAGTTAACGTTCATTTAAATAAAAAAGAAAAAAAAATTTTAAAGGTTTTACCTTTGATATGGGAGCCCAGAATTCGTTTTCGGATTCCCTTGCCTAAAAAAAAAAGTAATACAAACATTAGTTAACGTTCGTCAATAAATTAAATAAAAAAAATTTTTTTTTACAAAAGTTTTACTTTCGTATAGGAAAACCTTCGTATGGGAATCTGAGTTTTCAGCTTTCTTTATCTAAAAAAAAGGAAATACGAACGTTAGTTACGTTCATCAATAAATAAAAAAAGAAAAAAAAATTTTGAAGGTTTTACCTTTGATATGGGAGTCCAGAACTAGTTTTCGGATTTTCTTGCGGGCTTTGCCTAAAAAAAAAAGATGAAACGTTTGTTAACGTTTCGCTAAATAAAAATATTAAAAAAAATTAATTTTTTTGAAGGATCTTACCTTCGATATGGGAGTCTGGAACTAAGGATGGTCATCGGTCCTACCGGTCATACTCGGTTCTGGACCGGTCGGTCCTAGAACTTGTAGGACCAGACCGCGGTCTTGCATTTTTTTGTGGCGCAGTAGGACCGGTCCTGAGGACCGACCAGTCCTCATACCGGTCTTCATATAATAAATGATTTTTATATTGAATAAACCTATTAATCTGACAAAGGTCTTCATAAAATAATATAAAGACCAGCCATTTCCAAACCAATAAATAATGACAATCACTCTTCCCACTTGTAGAGTTGCTTGTCAAAACGCTGAAACTCCAAAACTCCAAAAAAAGCGTTTAAGCGGAATATCTCGTCATCCAGTAATCATAAAAGGATGAAACCATCACCATTCGAATCGTCTCAATGAGACGCGTCGAATGGTGACTAAATCATGTTTCTAGGATCGATAGATAGTCAGTAATTATTGAATTTATTATCAAATAGTTTTGCCGACGTAATTTTTTTTTATCGATTCTAAAATCATGATTTTGATACCATTCGACGCGCCGCAGCGAGACGATTCGAATGGTGGTAAAATTATCCTTTTATAATCACTGAATAGCGAGATATTGCGTTTTGAAGTATTTTTTCTCAAAGCTTTAAATTTTGCATGACGTTGTGATGATATCCAGGTGAATTGTAAAAAAAAAAATTTATATTAAAAATCATCCCAATTAGTGTTCATTTATAAAACAAGGCTATTCCTAATAAAGTTAGGGAAGAAAATCTTTTTTTATTTGCAAAAAAAAGAAAAAAGACTGCGGTCCTTAAAAAGACCGACGGTCTTATTATATGTGATACAGGACCGAAAGACCGCGGTCCTACACTAAGACGGACTGGTCCGTCTTTTTATGGTGTAGGACCGTAGGACCGCGGTCTTCTAGGACCGATGACCATCTTTATCTGGAACTCAGTTTCAAATTCCCTTGCCTAAAAAAAAAGATGGAATGTTAGTTAATGTTTTGCTAAATAAAAATATTAAAAAAGTTAATTTTTTTCAAAGATTTTACCTTCAATATGAAAGTCCAGAACTTGTTTCAGATTCCCTTGCCTAGAAAAAAAGAGACGAAATGTTAGAAACGTTTCATCAATAAATTAATTAAAAAAAAATTAATTTTTTGAAGGTTTGTTTTACCTTTGATATGGAAGTTCAGAACTTGTTTCAGCTTTCTTTACCTGAAAAAAAAAACGAAACGTTATAAATGTTTTGTTAATAAATTAATTAAAAGAAATAATTTGAAAGTTTTACCTTCAAATAGAACTTTCAAATGGGTTCAGAACATAACTTTAGCGTTCTGGACCTAAAAAAAAATAACGAACATTTTGTAACATTTGCTAAAATATAAATAAAAAAAAAAATTTGAAGATTTATCTTCGAAATAAGAGTCCGGAGCCATTCTTCAGTGTCCAGAACTTATAAAATATAAAAATGAACGTTAATTAACGTTCGTTGAAATAATAATATAAAAAAATATTTCGAAGATTTTTCCCTTCGAAATAAGAGTCTAGAGCTATTTTTTGGTGTCAGAACCTATAAAATACAAAAACGAACATAATTAACGTTCGTTAAAGTTAAAATATAAAAAAAAAACTATTTCGAAGATTTTTACCTTCGAAATAAGAGTTCAGAGCCATTCTTCGGCATCCAGGACCTAAAAAATAATAGAACGAACGTTTGCAACGTTCGTTAAAATAAAATTAAAAAAATATTTCGAAGGTAAACTTTACTTTTGAAATAAACATCTGGAGCTGTACTTTGGTGTCCAGGACCTAAAAAATAATAGAAACGAACGTTTGTAACGTTCGTTGAAATAAAATTAAAAAAAATATTTTGAAGGTAAACTTTACCTTTGAAATAAATGTCCGGAGCCATTCTTTGGCGTCCAGGACCTATAAAACGTAAAAATGAATGTTAATTAACGTTCGTTGAAATAAAATTAAAAAAAATATTTTGAAGGTAAACTTTACCTTCGAAATAAATGTCTGGAGCCGTTCTTTGGCACTCAGGACCTAAAAACATGAAAAATGAATGTTAGTGACGTTTGTTAAAATTAAATATAAAAAAAATTTTTAAGGTTTTTTACCTTCGAAAATGAAGTCCAGAGCCGTACTTCGGCGTTCAGGACCTAAAAAATAAAAATATTTACCGAAGTTTCAACTCCAACTTTCAAAATAAAGTCCAAAGCTGTACTTTGGCATTCAGAACTTAATAAACAAACGTTAACAATGTTCGTTAATAAAATTAATAAGAATAACATTTTTTTCGAAGGTAACTTTCGAAATGGGAGTCCTGAACTTGAAACAAAAAGAAAAATACAAATTTTGAAGGTTACCTTCAAAAATGGAGAGTCCAGAACATACCTTTGGTGTTCTAGACTAATAAAACGAACGTTTGCTAATATTTGTTAAATAATATTAATAAAAAAAATTTGAAGGAATAAATACCTTCGAAATGGAGTACTTCTGCTTACGAAGTAAAATGTTTTTTATGAAAGTAGGAGATAATGAAATCTGATGTCTTTTTAGTCCAATATGCATGTTGCAGATTATATGCTGAATATTAGACGAATTTGCCCGAACCTCATAAATAAATTTTTTTTTAAAAAAAAAAATTTCTCTGACAAGCTTCAAAGCTTAATAATAAAAATTTTTTTTCTTTGAAATCTTTAACAGATTATTTCTTTAAAAAGTATTATGGAAAAAATTATTTATTTAAAGTCATAAAATTTTTTCTTTGAAGGGTAGTAGAAAAAGTTATTTTGTAAAGTTTTTTCTTTAGTAAAAAGTGTAGAAAAATTATTTTTTCTTTAAAGTCTTGTAAATTTTAAAAAGTGTTGTAGAAAAAATTATTTCTTTAAAGTCTTGTAAAATTTTTTCTTTAAAGTGTTATATTTTTCTTTGAAGTTTTAAATTTAAAATATGTGAAAAATTATTTCTTGAAGTCTTGTAAAATTTTTTCTTTAAAGAGTGTTATAAAAAAATTATTTAGGTAATAAATCAAGTTTTTATCAAAGTTTAAAAGTTTAAGTGTTAAAAGTGTTAAAAGTTAATTGTGTGATAAAATTGCAAATCAAATTGATATTCTGACATAAAAAAAAGCAGAAAGCTGCAAAATCGCAGATTTTCTGCAGAAATGCATACATAAAAAATCGGAAACATGCAAAATTGCAGATTATTGCATAACTTTGTAAAAAATAAAAAGTGAAAATCTGCAAAATCGCAGACTTCCACATAAATTCACAAAAAAAATGCGGAGATCTGCTAATTTTACAGATCTTTGCAGTTCTGCATCTTAAAAAATTTCCCAATGAAGTGAATTGCAATATAAGAATTCACTTTTTTATATTGATTTTATATATAAAAAGTGAATTGCGGTATCAGAATTCACTTTTTTATGTCAATTTTATATAAAAAGTAAATTGCGGTATCAAAATTCACTTTTTTATATAATTTTAATATAAAAAGTTGCACCATTTTTTTTGATATTTTTAATATAAATTCTGAAAATTTTCAGGTTTTAGTTCAAGTCAGGTTAAATAGATAACCTGATATGATTTAACCTGACCTGACCTGAAAAAAAATTTCAGGTTAGGTTTATCAATTTACCTGACCTGACTTGACCCATTCAGAATTCTAACTGTAAATAAAAATAAAATAAAAATTAAGTTTTATATTAATAAAAAAATGAAATTAACATTGTTTCTTAAAAATGAACCTTTTTTTCACTTACCAAAAAGTTCAAAAAATCTATCAGGATTATTCCTAAAAAAAAATTAATTTCTTTTTTTAATTAAAAAATAAAATTACATAACTAACGCAAGTCTATTTATAGTACATATGTGCCGATTTTTGGAATTAGTCTAAATTAAGATTTTTATAAAAATTTAATATTTTAGTAAGATTAACATTACACAAATCTAAATTAAATATGTGTTACATATTTACGTAACTCAGATTTAATAAAAAATAAAAAAAATTTTTTTAATCAATATTCAAAAATAACGGTAATAACCACTTCTTTTTCCCCATCACTCCCATCACTTTTCCATCATTTTTCTATTCACTTTTATTAAATATGACAAAAAAGTTTATAAGCAAATATAGCAGTTATTTTTAAGTGGTAAGTAAAAGAAAAAACTTAATATTTTATATACATAGATAAGACATATTTTTTCATAATTTTTAGCTTTAATTTATTGTTTTTTCTTTGTAAAAAATACATGCAAATAAAAAATAATTATGATGTAAAATAGTTGTAAAATGAATAATAAGATATTCTTTTTTTTTCAAAATAACTAATTATATATTTGTTTTTTATCTTTTAAAATTATTTTATTAGATTTATTCTACTAAAATCCTTAAATTGCAAATAAAATCTTTTAAATAAAGTAAAAGAATTTGGGATTCTCTTATGAAAGCATTTTTTGGTAAGAAATAAAATTTTCAGATCGGACTTTATGCAGGTGACAAAATCGTGCATTATTATTCCTGGAGATATGCTAACGTCATCATTTTACATTCATTTGAAAGCTGAGAATTTGCTCTATCGTAAGAATCAAAGATCAGGAAAATTGGATCACTGGATGAGGCGTAATTAACGATCAAAGTCAAATCAAATTTAAAAATTAAAAATAAATATATTAGACGTAATTATTCACAATCCAGTGATTCAATTCATTCGATTTTAGGCTTATTAGATAGACCTCAATTTTCTCTTTCAAATGAATATAATTTCATTCGTGTAGCTTGCATCTACAGGTATTTAATAAATTTTTTTATATCAGATTTTATCAAACTTATAAAATTTTATATTAATAATATAATTGATGATTCCTAAACATCTACATATAATAAACGAATTATTTTAAATTTATTTTAAAGATAAAAGTTGGCATCACCTTAGGGAGCAAAGATCATTCAAATTGAATCACTATATGTGAAGTAATTAATGATCAAATTTAGATAAAATTCAATAATATACTGAACGTGATTACTGAACAACTAGTGATTCAATTCACTTGATTTTAGATTCATTAGATAGATCTCGATTTTCTCTTTCAAATGAATGTAAATTTATTTGTATAGCTTATTTCTACGAAGAATTATCAATGATTTTGTCATGAGAGTTATATTTGATCTTTTAAATTTTAATGATATCTTATATTAAAAAAAAATTAAAAATTATATAATTAATTAGTTTTTTTTGCATTATCTGGTATAAATTTATTATTCTTATATAAATGATAATTTATATTTGCTTTAATAAAATTATTTTTGTGTAAAAAAATTAGATTCCAAGGATTGGCCCATATGATATACTGTAAATTTAATATTATAGCATTATAGTATTATGACATTTACTTGATTACAAAATTATTTACGGTATATATTGTAATGTTGAAATATTATAATTAGAAAATTTTGACAACATTTATAATTAAGAATGCTCTTGATATATATTTTATACTACCTTTCAATCAAAAAAGTTAACAAAATTTTCTTAATTTTATATAGTAATTTTAACTATAATAATACATAACTTTGGCTAAAATTAATATTATAATAACCAGAATTAAGCTATTTTTAACTAACTATTATAAACCAATTAATTTCTTTATTTAATATACAGTAATATCTGGCCAAAATTAAAGTGACAGCTAGAATTAGGCTAATTTTGGCTGATCAATTTTCCATATGGGATAATTTGACTATTCTTCAATTTTATCATACAGATCAACAATGTAATTATTGCATGTATAGCATCAGCGTTAAATGATTTACCTGTTTAATCTTGTTTATTTCTATTTTTACAAATATCTTATACTATATGATATATATTTAGTAATCATTATACAGTAGTTTTTCACAACCTAATGGAAAACCTGTTATCTATTTGATGTAAGCTTTATTTTAAAATTTTTATAACTTATCAAAAATTATTTATTTATAAAAAAAATAAACATTTACACAATAAAACAATATCCCATTTCTATTCTCTTTTTTATTTTACTTCAAAACAAATATCTTATTACATTAACTCATTTATAGTTTTTATTAAAAAAAACTAGGTTTTCTTAACATATTATTGAAAAAAAATACTTTTCAATCGAAACATTTTCAGAAAACATATTTGTATATCACAGGTCAAAAAGTGAAAAATCAGGCACCAATCGGTGACTGATTGGCATTTTCGCCAAATACTGTCACCAATCAGGCAGTTTGCTAACTTTTGATCCAGTGATCAGAAAAGAATAAAATATAGCTCATTGGAATCGTCTCAACAAGACGAATCTAATGGTAGTAAAATCGCATTTCTAGGATTAATACTTGATGAGAAATTAAGTAAAATATAAAAATAAAAATGTATCATTTATATTTTATTTAATTTTTTATTAACTATTAATCCTAAAGATGCGATTTTACTATCATTAGATTCGTCTTGTTGAGACGATTCCAATGAGCTATATTTCATTCTTTTCTGATCACTGGATCAAAAGTTAGCAAACTGCCTGATTGGTATCGATTACGCCGATTTTTCACTTTTTGACCTGTGTATCTATTTAAAGATGAAGAAAAGTTTAAATACAGTTCTGCTAAATATAAATATTAATGTTATTTTAAAGTTAACAGGAAAAAATAGATTTAAACAAATAATTCACTATGATCAGTGAAGTTTCTAATAAAATTCTTTAATTAATAATACTAAAAGTTATATCTTACTTGAAGATTAGGAAAATATGTATCAAATTAAATTTATATAAAACCAGATAGTATTATCAGAGAATAATAAAAAGAGCATATTAGGAAAAATGACATGTAATTTTGTTATGAACTTTAGAAAATTTTAAGAATTTATTTTTTTTTAAAAAAAAATATACATTTATTCATAATTTTTTTATTATAGTAACATAAACTAAATACCTACACTAAATTTACAATTTATAATATTTCAAGAAGATTTATCATTTTTAAAATAGTCTATTAAGAAGAAATTCTGTTACATTTTACCTCAACCACTTTAAAATATGAATTAGAGTAAGTAAATTCCATTTTTAGTCTTTATTTTCTTTATCCTCTGCATTAATATGTTGCATCAGAATTTCTTGCAGTGTATTATTTATTAAATAATATAACTAACAATTTTCAAACTCTATTATATCATATATTATCCCTGTAAAAAATCTGATTTGTGTTTTATCTTTCCATGTTTTTTCTGTGAATATATCATTTTCATGGAATTTATAGCTTTAAATCATGGAAATTTTCATCTTGCTAACACAGATATCTGTGAATATATCATTTTTACGGAATTTTTACGGAAGACACGGAGAAATAATGGAAATATTCAGATAAAAATTTTTTATAGGGTATAAGTTTTTCTTTGGTTTTGCTATAGTTATTCTACAAAAAAATAGTTTAACCTAAAATTTATAGATAAAGATAATTTAGTTAATATATATATATATGAATAGAAATTATCAACGTATCTATAGAAAATATGTAATTACTATAAGAAATACATATTACTAACAAAAAAATATTTGTATTTAACCTAAAGATGATATTAGCTGTAATTGTAATATTAAGATACAGTGTTGTATGTAATAGATTGCAATTTATCTACATTAAAAAGTAAAAGTTATAATACTGTAATTAGGTGTTAATCTATCACAATCGTAATACCGTAATTCTAAAATTAAGTATGTAATTTTGGCCAGAATTATACACTTAATTTTAGCAGAAATTAACTAATATCCTAAAAAGGAAAGTAATATTACATAAAATTCCAGTATGTTATTATCAAAAAAAGGAAAGATCTGTATTTCTGTTTTAGCTGAAATTATGATTTTCAGCTAAAATTATATATTTAAATTTGGATTTCAGATTTTAGATTTTAAGAAACATGTAACTTGTAATTTCAATTTTAAGGGATAAATAATATAAAAAAAAATAATAAAAAATTTTTTTTTGTAAAAAAGTTTATATGTAAATTATGCATAAAATTATTTAATTATTAAAGATATTATGCTAATTTAATATAAATTTTTTGAAAAAAATTTAAAATTTTCTACCTTCTATTCCTGACCATCCACCATAGGGATTTTAGTTTATTATATAATTTTTTTCTTTACACAAACACATACAAAATGCAAAAAAAAATATGATGCGTTTTATGTACTCCTAAAAATTAAAATTACATGACATATAAACTATATATTGTAATTTTATTACTTTTATTTTAAATTTTTATGCTATTAAAAATTACAACATTACAGTTTAATTATACCATTACAATCTAATTATAGTATTACGACCTAATTACAGTATTACAGCCTAATTACAGTATTACGAAAAGTGTCATAACTGTAATACTGTATGCTATAATATTATGGCATCAACTAATCAATTACGGCTAACATTTTTAATCTAATCATTACCATTCATGTGACTATTACGTTCACATTATTTATATTTATCTTAGTAACAGAATTTTTTTATAATCTGATTTCTATTTGTTACTTATATAATATATCACCTGTATTATCATAAATATATAGTTGAAAGTGATGTAGTAAGATGATAACTATTCCAACAGTATCCAGAAAAATTCTTCGATCATGTGATAATTTGCCAATCATTTCCTAAAATATCACTAAAAATATTTTTTTTAAATATCATAATTTTACATGCTCTATAAGTTTTTTTTTTTTAACTGCAATGCATTTAATAGTAGTTTATTAAATACAAATTAAAGCTAATTACAAATGTATAAAACTCTAAATAACGATCTAATATAATTAACTACCAAACCACTCGTCATGCTTTAAAGCACTTCACGTGTATACCATTACTAGATAATAACTTTTGCTCAAAGAGTAAGAAATATTTATAACATCCTATTTTAGCGTAAATACTCCTCTTTCTTTACAAGGTAATCACAGGACCTATTACATCATGATTAGCCAAAAAAGAAAATTATATTTAGCATATTCTTGTAAAATAAATGAAATAAACCATCAGATCGTCCCTTTTTAGTAAATCCAACTAGAACTGGTGTTGGGTAATTTAATCTAATCAGATTGTAGAATTCCATGAGCACAGCATAATACATCAAAACCAACCAGTTGTAGAAAGAAGAGTCTGTATGCTTACTGGTAGTCTCTAGTAAAAGACAAAGAAGGTTTCATTTACATAAAGGAGTTTGTAAGTTGTAATCAAGTACTATGATATTTACTATCAGATGTTTAGATGTACAACTAAAATAACTAAATACTAGCAGTTGCCAAAACCTAATAACAAAATCTAAATACCAATTATAAGCTCTATCAGGTAATCAGGACCCTGTTTACTATTAATATAAGTCATCCTGTAGTCTAAGGTAAGGTTTATATATAAAACTCTTTAAAGATCCTATTATAAAAGGAAATTTTATGTTACATTGTTATGATTTTTTTCCTTTTTAGACAATTAATCAATAGAATTTAAGCAAATTCTAAGGTAAGGTTTTATATGAAAGTGAAATTTCTATCGGTAATATATCTTAGTAATAGGTAGAATTCTACTCTATCCATATAATTTATAATTAAAAATTTAAAAACTAATTTAAAAACTAATTTAAAGAAAATAGCAAAAACAAAAAAAAGTAAAAAGAAAAAATCTATAATTCTATCTATAAAAAGGTTTGGTAATATTCTGCAGTCTGAGGGTGAAGTCAATTTATCTCTGTCCTTGAAGGCCCTTAGTGAATATGGGTTGAAATGTATGAGGCCAAATTGTAATATCGTCTGTTGTTTAAAAAAAACAGTAATATGCATTTCCACAGGAAAAACATAATGTACAGCTTGTTAAATATCCATTAGTTCTAATAAAATTTCCAAATCTGATGTCGCTTAATAAATGTTATCTAATATAGAAGGATTCTTCCGTATTTATAATCATTTGTAGTTGAATAAAGAGGTTTCAAAACGTATTCAAAAAGGCATCCAATAGGAGTAAAAAACACGTCTAAATTGTTTATTTGATAATTTTCTTGTGAGTTTGATATGTTCCTTTTTCAGAAAGGGGTTTGAAAAGGAGAAAAAAATTGTGTTTTTTGTAGGTGCAAAGAGAGCTAGTCAATAAAGTTCCAGAGTGTCACTTAAGATCTTGTAAAGATATCATCTGTAAGATTTCTGTAGGTGCAGGCAGCTTTTTCATATTTCTCTTGAGCTTTATTATCCAAGATTTTAAAGTAGGTAGGGCTACTGTCGTAAAAGTATTCAGTTTCATATATTGTATGAACTTTTTGTCCAAGAAGAGTTCGTTAGGAGTTCATCTTTCTATATTGCTTCCATTCGTATAAGTTCACTTAATAATATTGAGGTATCCACATATTTAAGATGGTGTTTTTATCTTGTTTTGCTGGATGATACGCTAAAATGAATAAAGTCCAAAAAGTACAAGATAAAAACACGTAAAAAAATAAGGGAAAAGGAAAATAAACTATACTAAAAACTCATAAGAGTTATTTTTATCAAGTTAAACTTGAAGTATAAGTGTATTTAAACGAAGTTAAAATAAGCAAAAGTAAAAAAAATAAAAAAATTATTATGTTTTTTGTTTATAGAAAAATGGTCATGAACAGTAGCGAAAAGAGTTTTCATATTTTATAAGTTTACTTAGAATAACCTTTAGTTTTTTATAGTAAATTTTAAAGTTGTATAAAATAGTGTTGCTGCTCAAAACTCATTTAACGATAAAATTCAAAAATTCAAAACTCAAAAATCTTATTTTTAATAAAAAAATTGGTAAATCTGAAACTTTTCTAAATTATAATTAGTTTCAGAAAAGCATAAAAACAGTTTTAACAATTAAATTTATTATAAAAAATAGTTTCAGATTAAATTTTAACTAAATTAAAATTTTGAAAAAATAATTTTGATAAACATCCTTAATATAAAATATATATTAAGTTTTATTTGAAAAATAAAAAAATATTTTTTATTGCCAAAATTAATCAGCTATTTTAGAAAATAATCAGCAAAAATTGTTACATAATTGAAAAATTTTTCTAAATGCTATTAATGTAGTTGTAAAATGATCTTAAAATATAACAGATTTTATCCAATCAAATTTGAGATTTAGAATAAGCATCTGGACTATAAGGATTGACTAATCAGATGAATAGGATTATAGATTATATTATTTATGACTTTAATATACTTAATTAGTACTGTAAATGTGACTTTTATTATAATTATTTAGGGTTCTTTTTTCATACTATTGCTTTGTTCTGGTTATTTTTTTAATTTGATAAATTAATAGGACCTTACTTACTTATAAGATAGGTTACCAAAAATCTAAGATAAAATTTATAATTGAGAATTTTTGAAAATTTTACTATATATAAATAAATTACACTTAAAAAAAGAAATATTACACTAAGTTGTTATGATTTTTTTTTTTAGATCAATTAACTAATAGAATCGCTAGTAAAATTACTAGTAAATTTAAAATTTTTCCCAAAGACTTCTATTAGGAGTAAGCAAGGTTTTAAATCAATTCCTTTTAAAGTTTTAATGCATAAAGTTTAATTCATTTTTATAAAATTAAAATCTAATTATAGTATCAGATTTTATTTATATATATTATATTATAACTACTTTGAAGTATTGGGTAAAGCCATAAATGCTCAGGTAAATTATACTAATTGTTTTTTTGGCAGTTTAATTTATGAAAATTATACTATAAAAGTATTATGGCAAAAAAAAATGTATTGCCAAAATTAACCTTAAACTGAAATTTCCAATAATTTGATAATTACCAATTATTTGCCAATCATTTGCTAACCTGATTTTGAAGCAAACTTTAGGTGAAACCACTGCAAAACCACAGATTTATGGATAAAACTTAAAATTTTCAAAATATATTATTTAGATATTCAAGAATCAATGGCTAAAATAAACTAGCAAAATTTAGATAAATCAAAAGTTATTATTAAGAGAATATTTATGAATATTATTAAAATATATATTAAAAAAAGATTTTTTTTTTGTTTTATTTATTTAAACAACAAATTTGATCATTAAAAATTATATTGTTTATTTTTTATAAATAGTCTTTAAAATTTTATAAAGAAATACTCATAAAAATATCATCTTACTAAAAGATAATAAAATACCTTTAGTTGAAGAAGAAACAATTGATAGTTTAGATGAAAATAATGATGAGAATATGCAAAGTATTTTAGAAAGATTAGAATAAAATATAGATAATCAATTTGAAATTTTATATCTAATGCATTTTTATTAAAAATTAAAGTTACTACTAATAAAATTTATTCAATAATGATGCAATTCTAATAAAATTTAACTTGCAGTAAATCCAAACTAATATTAAGCTGTCTGTAAAATTTGAGTACATATTATTATGTAGAATTATTCAATCAATTTAATTATAGTGAAGTGATAAAATTGAATAAATGGTCGACAAATGATCGTCAAAATTGTGATAAAATAGGGATGTCCGCTATGCTGACTCCGCCAGAATTAACAAGTCACGTGAGGTTAAAAGGATATTTTATAAAATCATTTTGGGTAATAACAAAAAAAAACACACCATGAATTTTTTAAAAGCAGAAATCGAAAATAAGCGTAAATTCCTTGAAAATATACATTCAGAAGAACAAGAACAAAAGAAAAAGAAATATGTTCGCCGATCAGATGTAGAGAAGAAAAGAGAACAGCAATATTTAGCCGAACAAGCGGAAATAGAAAAAAAACGTGAGGTGCTTAAAGTAATGTTTTGTAATTGATTTTTGTTCTTATCAATTAATTAGGAATGCTTTACTAAATTTAGGAAAGAAAAAGACAAAAGAATAAAACGGTATTTAGTCTGATGGTTAAATTTATTTATTAAATCTATAATACTCGATTTTAATTTTTTTTTTGAATACTTTCTTGTGTAATCAATAGCTCTTGTTACTTGCAGAACAAGAAAAGGCAGAAAAATCTGCTTCGGATAGTGAAGGTCAGAAGGAAGAGGTATGTCAAGTCATTGTGATTGTTAATAGTATTAATAGTATATATAATAATTATTTTCGATTAGTATGATGGAAGCGATACTTTTAATATTTCACCGGAGGAAGTAGTTCGTCGTTTAAGAGCGAAAGGTCAGCCAATTAGACTTTTCGGTGAATCTGATAAAGATCGTAAAACACGGTTACGTGCTCTTGAACTCATCGAAGAGCGAACAGAGGTAAGTACTCTATTTAATTTCATTATCAGCGAAGCATTTTTTTTTTGTTCTAACTATCAATAATACCTGATATTAAGGGTCAACGTAACGATTTTATGAGGACTTTAGAAGAAATGGATACCAATTTAGATTTAGAGGCGTTGAAAAAGCAACAAGACGAAGAAGAAAGTCGAACTTCCAAGAAAAAGAAGACAACTGAAGATTCTGTTTTGGTATACCTAATTATCATTATTTTTAATTTATCGTTATTAGTGATTACATAGTAACTTATATTTTTAATATTAGGATAATACTCCAATTAGCATTGAACTCCTAGAAAAGGATCCAGACAAACTCTTTGTCCTTATTTATACGTTTTTAAGGGTTTGTTTTTTATATATAATTTGATCAATTAAGTGAATAAGATTAATGATATTTCTTTAACCAGCGTTTAATTCGGGAATGGGAACAAGAAATGAATAATCGTCCGGATCATGTTAAGAGAAGCGTACAAGGTAAACTTTCTGCCGCTACACAAAAACAAACAAACGAGTACATGCAACCTTTCTTCAGAACTCTTAAGAAAAAGGTAGATAAAGAAAGATTATATGTTCCTTGGAGTGATTTAAATTAAGAAATTTAAATTTATTTGTATAGTCAATAGAACCAGATGTACTAGCACGTGTAACAGAAATTACACATTATATGCAGAAACGCGAATATATGAACGCGAACGATGCTTATTTAAGATTATCTATTGGAAATGCGCCTTGGCCTATTGGTATGTCTTAGAATTTTTACAATTTACATTTTATTTCTCAAGATTAATTAAATTATTTTAATTCCCAAAAATAAGGTGTTACTATGGTTGGGTACGTATTTATAAACCAAGATACTGTTCAACAAATAATTCAGATATCTTAATGATGTTTTTTACTTTGTATAGTATCCACGAACGTTCTGCTCGCGAAAAAATTTTCTCTGCCCAGGTCGCTCATGTACTTAACGATGAGACAACGCGTAAATGGATTCAATCAATTAAGAGATTAATGACATTTTGTCAGTCAAAATACCCGCCAGAAGACAATTCACAACTAATGGGTTGAAATCCATACTTCTTTTTAGACATTATAACACAATCCGTTATTACGTAGTTTAGTTGACAGAAATGTAATACTAATAATATAAAACAGATCTATATAGAAATAAAAAATTTAATTACTTTTTTTTTAAAAAAAAAACCCAGTAAAATAATAATAATAAAATGTTAAATAATTCAGAGGATCGGGTCTATTTCTGATTTGCTCCTTTTTCTAGAACTTTTGCTACTCCTAATAAAGTATCATCATCCCCATATTGTGTTATTAATTGTAACCCGATCGGAAATCCGTCAATCGAGGATATACCAAAAGGTATACTAATGGCGGGAATTCCTGATTTTGTAAGTAAAATATCATCTAAATATTAGTTATTGGTTACTTTTTAATAAAAGGAGACATTCTAAGCTTACCAGCTAAACTTGCAGGTACAACAAAAACATCATTTACGTAAGTATTTATAAAATTGTTTACGTTAGTCGTCAAGCAATCCTCAATTTTTGGTGCAGT
The DNA here is from genome assembly GCF_026210795.1 of Rhizophagus irregularis. Taxonomy (NCBI): domain Eukaryota; kingdom Fungi; phylum Glomeromycota; class Glomeromycetes; order Glomerales; family Glomeraceae; genus Rhizophagus; species Rhizophagus irregularis. Next base: position 148,643 of record NC_089451.1, on the reverse strand, counting down.
AGAAATAGTAACTGGAGTTATTAAAACATCGACTTTATTTTCATTGCATCCCGAGTCTTTTTTAGTAAAACGCAACGGATTTGGTCTTTTAAAAACTCGATCAAAATCTGATTTTACCATCCTACGAATTTTTTGTGCTTGAAGAAAGTAATTTCCGTAAGATCTAAAATCATAACGGAAGAATACCATAAACAATTTTACTTATTTAAGGATAAAAGAAAGCTTTATTTACCCTGCAGTTAAAGCATAAGTTCCCAAAATTATACGTTTTTTAACTTCTTTGCCAAACCTTCCTCTTGTATTAGCATATAGCATGCCATCATTTTTATTCGATTCTTCACTTCGATGACCTAGAAAAATTGATGAAAAGGATTACTGCAATCTTTTGGAAAGAATAGGTTATAATCTATATAAATATACCATATCTAACTCCATCAAACCGTGCTAAGTTGGAAGAAGCTTCTGATGGTGCTAATATGTAATAAGCTGATAACGCGTATCTTGTACTTGGACATGAAACTGAGACAATTGTTGCACCATGTGATTTTAGATAAGAAATCCCTTTTTTCCATAAATTAACAATAGATTCACCAAGTTCTGAAACAAAATATTCCTATAGTCATGACATACTATTAAGACATAGATTTAGGATAATAATATAAAATAAATACACAAGTACAATTACTTTGGGAACACCAACGCGCAATCCTCTTAAATCGTCAGCGTTTGAATTTAATTTAAAAAATGATGGTATGGATGAATTTATGGATCGAACTTCTGGAGTTATTGATGTTGAATCATTCACGTCGAATTTTGATATCACGTCTAAAAACGGATGATAATATGTATATAATGATTGAATGTAATCATCTAAAATACAAAAAAAAACTAACCATAAATCATTTGAGCATCACTAACTGTTCTTGTCAGGATGCCAACTGTGTCCAGCGAGTTGGCATATGCAATAAGTCCCCATCGAGAACATTGACCATAAGAAGGTTTAAATCCCACTATGCCACAATATGAAGCAGGAAGGCGAACAGATCCTCCGGTGTCCGATCCTAAAGCACTATAAAAAAAAATTTTTTTTTTTTCAGTACTGAGAAAATAACTTACAAGGACAATAACATCAACTCACGCGAAACACATTCCAGATGCAACTGCCGCTGCACTACCACCTGAACTTCCACCGGCAACACGTTGATCCCCATCATTCTTTTCAAAATGATTTTCATCAAAAAGAATTGATTGAGGATTATACACCGGACCATGTACACTATATACGTTTGCTGCACTTTGAAGATTTGATTGATATTAAAAATAAACGATTGGTATTATACAATTCCTTCTTATATTTACCCCATTCCAAATTCATCCATATTGGTTTTTCCAATCATAATAGCACCCGCTTCTTCAAGAAAATTGATGACAGTAGCATTAAACGGCGATTTAAAATCTAAAAAAAAATAAATGATGTTATCACGTGACTACTGTGCATTAAACTAAAGAAAAAAATTTTTACTTTTTAACATAAAAGATCCACATGTAGTTGATAAGGAAGATGTACAAAATAAATCTTTATATGCAACAGGTATCCCATCTAAAGAACCATTAAATGATCCTACAATATTAAAGGTAAATATAAATAACAGTATCATTGATATCATAAATACAAATATGTTTTTATAAGCTCAACCTTTAGCATCAATTTCTAGAGCCTTATCAAGTAATTTTTTCTCATTTTGCACCTCTATAAACGCGTTTATTTCAGCATCATATTTTGAAATCCGAGAAAAACATTCTTTAACCAAAGATACTGTTGAAATTTTCTTCTGTCTTAGCAAATTTGCAGCCTATATATACGTTATCAATTAGGCAAAACACGTGATTGAAATTATACAAATTTCTTGATAATCAAATAAAACCTCGATAATTGTCATTGACCATAAATGCTTTCTTTGATCTTTAGAACTATTTGAAAGCATACGTTTTGATACATTTACATAATTCCTTGAATAATTAAAGAACTTCGCTCTATAAAACATTATCCCTGCTTTTAGGGAAGTAGGGTAAAAAATTTTTTTTTTATTTTTTAAGGAATGGAATACTTTTTAAAGTTATCATTGATGAGATGAACCAATCATTACGCGTCTTGAATGGGACAGGTAACTCATTTTTCTAATGAGCTTTGGTGATAACTTTTGATACTTCATTGTTAAAATTCTGCATTGCATTTATGTGATTTGTGATATTTAAAAATTTAACGGCAAAAAATCACATTTCCCAGAGTTCCTTGGAGCGAAGCTTTAATATATAACGTAAGACTTAAGTTAATATGATAATATTCAATAATGTGTTAATTTAATTTTACAATATACTAAATTGTGCATTGGATGTTCGTCGCGAACTTTAATCGCGTGAAAATGTGATATTTGACTATGATATGTGTGACGACAACAAGACCAATCGAATAGATAAAGAATTTATATAAATAAGAAATCATTGATTGAAATTGGTTTTAAATATTTTCTCCTTTTTTTTATTCATTCCTTACTTTCATTTCGTGTTGAGTCCCGAATACTGACAAATTTATTGTCTAATTTCTCTGAACAACTTTAAATACTCTAAGTTTTGCCAAAGTAAAAATAAAATTTATTCTAAACATAAAGTTTACCACAAATTCCGACTTCGTTCCGTGTTGAATCTTGGCTGTTACAAATATCCTTACGTTATTCTAAGCGATTTTTATTTCTACAAGAAAAGCATCCCAATCTCTCTGAACCTCTTTACTCTTTATAATTCAGAATTCAGTCGAGTGAACATTTTACCTAATTCGTGTGGAAAGTGGAAACTTGACTGCCAGTAAAATATAAAGTATTTGGACTTCAGGTATTCGCGCTCGCCTAAGCAATTATTGCTATAATTCAAAAGTATACACCTTGAAACTTACTGATCTAGTTTGATTCTCGTTAATATTATCAAAGCATACATTTCGGTCAAGCAAAACTTTATATTCTCAATACGTGTACTTGCCGAGTGTTTTATTAAAAGCTATACCTTGAAATCTCCGGGACTCTCGCACTTATTAAAACGTGTCGAGAGAATTTACCTATATACAACATACTTGGTTTTCATTCCTCTCCTCTGAGCTGGACTTGTACTCAGTAAGTGTCCTTTATACGTTCCTAACAACTTGTTCTCATTAAGAGTTAAACTAACAACTTTATACACTCAAAGTCAGGTTCTCTCAGAACCCTTCGATTATTTGAAGTTCTTATCATTTCAAGCATCTGAAAAAATGGGTCGTCATCCAAAGAACCAACCATCAAAGACGAGTGTGCAAAACGGTTCCCCTACTATTTCTACGTATGAAAAATACAAGGAAATCAAACGTAAATACAGGGAATTGAAGAAGGCGAGTAAAATTTTTCACGAAAAATATAAGAAATAAAAGAAGCATAGACGAATAATAGTTCATAACATTGAAATCTATTTTTTTCGCGTTCTTTAATATTTTTTATAGATGAACAATGAGCTAAATGAAGAATACGGACGCGCCATAAAAGAAGCTAGAAAATGCAAGGATGAAAGAGAGTAAATATAACATATTAATATTGTTATACGTTTATTTTATTTTATTTTTATTTTAATATTAAAAATTTTTATTTACGATTAATTTACAGTTCTTTGCTGGAAAAATTGGCCACAAATTATGTTAATGAAGAATCTACATCATTCATGGATCATCAAAGACGACTAAAAAATCCCCTTATTGCCTATAACGAAAGACCAACAACACAAATTGCAAGGAATATTGTAAACGATATTCCAGCTGTTTCATCATCATCAGCGGCAAAACGTGGTCCTGGTCGCCCTCCTGCAAGCTCGAGGAACGTAAAGGCATATCATGTTGATAAGGACACGAACGGTAACTATGTCTTACCGGTCGAGGTAGGACTTCACACGATCCTTAGTTTAGGAACCGTTGTATACGATCGTGCTGCGTATCACAACGATCGATATATATATCCAGTCGGGTATTCTACACATAGGTAAATAATTAAATTTTTTTTTTTTTTATTTCATGAATACGATCTAACTGTTAATCTTATCACGTGTTTAGACCATACCTGAGTATGATAGACCCGACTCGGGATACAATATATACCTCGACTATTGAAGATGGCGGGGACAACCCAAGAGTAAGTAACGTAATTCATTTTGATCCGTTTGAATATCCTTTATTATAAGATCTAAGTTTACTTTGTTGTTTACAGTTTGTAGTTCAGGCTGCTGATCAGCCTGGAAACCCAATAACCGCAAGCAGCGCGACTGGTGCATGGACCCCTGTTATTAGGCAAGCTAATAGCATTCGAAATAGAAAACATTCAAACGCGGCTTCCGGACCGGACTATTTTGGGTTATCGCAACCCACAGTCCGAAAAATGATACAAGAGCTACCGAATGCACATAAATGCAAAAATTATAGGATGCAAGAATTTGAAGTGCATCCAATTGGTACTCGTGGTCGAGGAAAGACAAACAGAAAGGCTAAATATTAATATATAGGGATTGGGATACGTTAAAGTAAAAGGAATGATTTTAAAAAAAATTTTTTGCTTAAATTCTTAAATTTTTTAATATCAAAATTTTTTATCGGTACCTGCGGTATATACACATACATATATGTAAGTCATCTGAATTCGGCAGGGTAAAATTGTTTGAAAGGACAATAATTGAAAAAACTTTTTAGTAGATAATTTCATTATCGTGAGCATTTTTATTAATAATTAATTTCGTAATAATAATTTTCGTGTGATATTGTTCTTGTTCGCAAGAAACATGAAACAATTGAAACATATATTCACTTAAAAACTCTGTAAATAATATATTTTTTTAACACGCGTTTAATCACGTGCTCGATATTAAAAAATTAAAAAGTGGTTGCGTTTGGAATGCACAAGAATAAAAAAAAAATACTTATTATAAGGTCATATGAATTCTATTTTATTATGAGTAAATATTTTATTATTATAGTTTACTAATAATATATTATTATGCAAAGCAGAAGAGACAAAGATTCACTGAAACAACTGAAACAAAGAAAGTCATAGCAATAAAAAAAAGTATTTTTTTGATTACAAATAAGAACGGTAAAAAATATATATATATTTACCAAAAAAAAATTAAAACAAAAAAGGCAGTAAAAGTCTTTTTTTGAATAATGATGATAAATAATTTATACATATAATTGAAACGAAAATGGTTCATTTTGTGCGTATATATATATACTTATATATATTTATATACCCGTATTTACTATATTTCATGTGAAATGATAAATAATAAAGACATAAAGTAAATCTATTTCTAAAAAAGGTGCAAATGAATGGTTGTGCCATTTCATGTGATGTACGTCATGGTGATTTATTTAATATAGTATAACGCCAACTAAGAGAGTAATGTTGATTTAACTTCTCAAATTGTCTTTGGAAAATAAAATCAATGAAATCAATTGAACAAAAAAAAGGTATCAAATGAATATATATGTACGGGGAAAAATGGTTACGTAATAATTTTTTTTTTTTTAAAAAAAATTGTATATTAATTATTAATTAACAACCCAATATTTCGCGTAGAAAGAAAAAAATCACGTGAATAAAATAAATTTTTTTTTTCGTTTTATTCAATCTGACTAAATAATGATTTTTTCTTAGATAAATTAACGGATTTATCTCGATTTTCTTTTTTTTTTGTTCAAAGCACATTACACCAAATTTTTTTTAAAAAAAAATGAAAACACGTCTGACGTAATCTAGAGTCCTGTTTTTTTAAAGACGCGATTTTTTTTTTAGCGCAATCTTTCCAATCCACGCCCTTATTGAACCGAAAAAAGAGAAGAATTCTTTTTATAGAATAATAAATATAAAACAATAAAATAATAAAAAAGTCTATTATATTTATTTTTGGTTGAAAAAAATTTTCGAATTACATCTTTTCAAAAAAACAACACGTCATTCTCTCTCAAAGAAAATTTTAAAAAATAAAAATCAAATAAATAAATGAAAACCACCATAAAAGATAAAAACCTAAATATCAAATTTTTTAAAATTTTTTTTTTTAAAAAAAATAAATAAAATAATAAATTGGGGAAAACTTTTCCCAAACCGGGACCTTGGCAATTAATTAATATAATTCTAAGAAAAGTTACGAAAGTATACATACAAGAAAGGATAAAAAAAAAAGAAAATTAAACAAATTAAAATCAAGTTCATAAAAAAATTATAAAACCCAGATAATTAAATATAACTCTAATTAAAGATACAAAGGAAAGGGGAAATACAAGAGAAGATGTAATATTTTTTTTGCCAAGCCGGTCGGCATTTTATATAATAATATATAATATGAATTGTTTTTTGTTTATGATTGTAATTACATATAAAAGAAAAATGGAAAAAATGTCCGAAATTCCAACAAAAATCAACCAAATAATCTTTAAAGATTTTTCTTCCCTAAATAGAATTTAAATAATTGACTTTAAATAATTGATTAATCTAAAAATTATTTTTTTTTTTTTTTTTTTGATCAAAAGAAATAAACATAATGAACGCGTTTCTTTCATAAACATTAAGTATATTTAGTTACGAGTTGTTTTCTTTTTACGTCCTCCTTTCTTTCCAGAAGCCAATTTTGCGAGATTTTTAATAAGCGCATCATTCTTGTTAACCTCTTCTTCATACAGCTCTAGCTCTTTCTTCATGGCTTTTGCTTTTCGAAATTCAGGAGTATGTTTTATCAAGTAATAAAATTCTACAACTTGTGCAGTTGATTTATTTACTTGTTTACCTATCACTGAAAAATCTTTTCCATGTTCTAAATACGAAGCAAGAAACATTTTACGTTGAATAGGAAACCATGTTAAAAGAATTTCGCTCTTTTTTGGTGGGATTGGATAATTTGGAAAATTTGGATTATTTGGAGGAATAAATTTATATCCTCCGCATCCAATAACTCCATCACTACCTATAGTAGGTATAGGTATACGTCTCGTCTTTGTATAAGGAGCTTCGAGAGAAGGAATAGGTGCACCACGTTCACGATAATATTCTTCTCTTTCATCATCCTCTGTAATAACAGATTTATGTTTTCTTAAACGCGTTGCAGGTCCAGAAAAACGTCGCTTGCCTAATATTTGTTCTTTAGAACGACTGCTTGGTTTTGGTTTTCGTGAAGACCGTCTTGGACTTTGAGGGCAAGGACTGGATGGAGGACTTGATACTGCACTGCTTGCTACTGATGAAAACGCGGGCGATAGATGTATTTTTTTCCTTTCCTCTACGGCTAAAGATGCAAGTGTTGTGATAGCGTCAATATCTTCGTCTGCAGAACTATATGATATTGGACTAGAAGAAAATTCACTAGGTGATGGTGCTCTTCTTGGTGAGAAGTGAGCACTAAGTACGACGCGTGGTAATGTACGCGACGAATTTGAACCAGTGTCATTTTCTAGGGTCTCATTACGAACCTCTAGATATTCTGACTCTTTTCGCGTCTCTGTTGCTTGTGAAATATTGCTATTATTAATTTTGTTTGAATAAATCGGTATTTTAAGTGGGAATACTGTAGTGTTAGTTGGTGTTTTTGGGATGGTCGGAATTGAGCACATATGTGTGAATTGTGAAAGTTGGGCCGAAGCCATTGCAGACTTTAAAAAATTATTAAAAGTAAAATTAATTAATTTTTTTTAATATAAATAAAATAGACCAAAAATTTTTTTAAAAAAGCACATGAAAGTTTTTGTGAACATAAAACCTTAATTCGCGTGTTAAAGTTGTGTGCTTTTTTTTTTTATTCTTGGCTCAAAGTGGCGTCTTTTTGTGTCAAATACCGTCTGGATCAATAATGAAACGGTATTTATACTTTATTTTATCCTGTTATCTTTTTGGTGAAACTTGCCACACCTCCTTCAACGCAATATATTAAATAAAATATAAGCCCTTTTTCGTTTAAGTGTTTATATATATATTTATTAACAAGTCGTTATTTTAGTAGTACAAGGTGGAATTTTTGATGATGAGGGGAAAGAGAGCAAGTCTAATAAAAGGGATCGTAAAAAGTCAAGTCTCACGAACCAAGCAAAAGTTAGACAATTATTGAACACTTTAAAAAGTTAAAGTCTTAGTCCGCGTTCGTTTTAAAAAAGAAACAGGAATAAATATATTGGACAGTAGTTGTAAAATAAAAAAAACACGCGATAGGTGACAAAGCGACGCGAAAATATTTAATTACGAGAGTTATGTTGTAACAAGCGTTGGTGGAGGGCGGTTGTTTAAAGGTGCTAGAAAAATGTCGATGTTTGAAGTTGTGGGGAGGTGAGTCAGAATAAAAAAAATAGGGTGTTTAGGGTGTTCAATACTAAATTGTAATCTGGTACGATGACCATAAATATCAATAAAGGTTCAACGAATTCATCGATTAGGCAAACTCAGCCGAATAAAGTCCGGTGTTACACGGGCCGATATTACTGAAATCACGGAAATTATTTTTATCGGTATTAAAATATTACTGTATTTTAAAAAAAAATCACCTCGTTAACATTAGTTTAAATTCTTTGAACACGAAATTTTTATAACTATTTTAGTGAAATATTTAACTTTCAAGAAAGTTTACAATTCAAACATCTATAGTTATGTTATTTCCTTATTCGAAAATAACGGTCACATTTTCGCCTTATTGAAAATCATCTATGCAAAGCTGCAGTGTTTATCGAATCGGATCTTTATAAATTTCTTTGATTTATTAATAAAATATTAGAAAGGAAATTCTAAGATTCTTTTTGTAACAATTTCGTCACCATTTTTTGAATGATCAAGGTCGGCTGAATGCCGGTTTAAACTTATAAATTGCGCCACAGCCGCATGAACTTTAATTATTTTTGTCCCATCTTTCCGGGGTTCACCGGCATTCAGTTAATTTGATTGGTGAATCAAATACCAAAAAAGATTTTTATTTTTCCGTATAAATAATCAGATTAATTTATCTCTGTTAGATTTATCTAATGGATTCGAACGAACAAAGTGATTTTCCTCTAAAAACAAGACAAACAGCTCGTTTACTTAACGGTATACATACGGAAGTATTAATTACGGGATTTCGTGACAAAATATTTGTAATTGTCACTCAATACGGGAAAATTGGCAGTTTGGTACGCTAAGTTCTCAAAGATAATGCTACAATAAAAAAAATATATAATAGCTATTTCTAACCTTTTTCTTTTTTGATAGATTTATGTGACAGTTGACTCACAATTGCCTTCTCCACTTTCAGTAACGACTTCCGCTTCCACCAATGTAAAATTCCTTCTCGGATCCATTACTCCGCTATATCAATTATACGCATCACACATAGCTACTGTTATAGCGACAGAGAATTCTGGTGACGGAAGAGCTGTAGTGGTAGGGTTAGCATTAATGAAAAATAGTGATAATAATGATAACGGAGATCAAGATGAAGAAATTGGAGACAAAGAATTATTTAATGAAATTGAATCAATGGTGAAAGAATGTAGAGTTTGGTGATAATTATTTTTTCTATCTTGGGAATGCATACATGTACGAGACTAGTTTACAATATTTATTTAAATAAAGAAAAAAAAATTATTATTAAATTATTTCAAGATCTTCAGTTTCTTCCAATGTCGTTTTTGAGCCCCAAAATTCGATATCTCCATCTAGCTTTTCTAATTCCCCATCAATTGGAAACCATTGCCAACATAAGTTATCAAATGTACCAGTTGGCATGTTTATCGAAAGATTGTCATCATATTTTGGTGACAAATAAATCGATGGAAAAGGAACACTTTGGATAATAGTCAAAGCGTGAAAGAATAGTTAAGGATGATAGCTAATAGAGAGAAAAAAATGTGAAGTGGAAAATAAATATAAGGAAGAAAGGATATAGAGCTTATGTATGGAGCTTTCCTATTTAGCAAAGTCGTTGACATCCTTTAAAAAAAAAAAAGTTTATTATTAGATTAGACATGATTATAAGTCAACGTCAACATGCGTTTCAAAATTTGCCTTACGTCTCATCGTAAAAGTCCAATCTGTTTCCTACAAGAATAATCTTTTCCAACTTATTTCTTTCCCAGTTTGACGCAATCACGTTATTATATAATCCAAGTGGACAATGTGGCATGTAAAAAAGAGTTTGATTCGTGATTGGTCTTTTTGCTTTCTTGTATAATTAAAGAAATTAAAAAAGAAAAATTAATTTGAAGAATGATTTATTTTATCAAATTTAAATAACATACTTCATTAGCATTTATCGTATTTATCTCATAATGTAAAAGAATTTCTAAGTCAATGGGAGTCGAGACCGGATCGTATGCATAAGCTTTTCCTGTTATCTGTAAAAAAAAACCTTAATTTTCTAGGATAATTGCAAAGACACGTGAATTATGGTTTATTTAGTATTTACTTCAAATAAATCTCTCAAAATTAAAACGAGCGCAAATTGATATTGTGATATTATTGATTTTTCAATGCTTCCAATTCCGTAACAAACAATATCCACGATTTTTGGCCGATGTGGAGAGAAAAGTTTATTATTGATAGTTTCTACAATGTAATTAATTCAATGTAAACATTCTCTTCTATATTATATAATTTAAAACTAAATTGAATTTTAAAATTATCAAACCTTGCACTTCTTGGAAGAAATCACTTTGTAAAAGAGTTTGCCTAGAAGAATGCGCCACACTTATTAATTTAATAATAGGTCAGGCCCACATTTATAAAGTCACTAAATAAATGCAAAACCTTTTTTCCTCTATATAAGAAATAAAATCCACTGCGGTTTTCTCTTTTAAAATCCATTTATTTTTTCCGCGACGATTTTTTTTAGATCTTTGTGATTTAAGATTTCGATATTTAAAAACATTATGTTTATCATTTAGAATGTCATCCATTCTTACCAAAATTCGGAAATCATCAAAATTAATATAATGATTCAATGTTTTAAGGAAATATGAAATGATTATCACTTGATTTTCTAATTATTAATAAAAAAGTAAGTCAATTATTTAATTAAATCATAAATTGTCAAAAACGAGACTATTGAATGTCTTTACTTGAAATATAAATTTTTGGTCTTTTCTAAGTTAATGAAATTATGAAATTAAGAAATAAAATATGTTTACGGATTAGATTTTTTTTTTTTCTATTATTAGAAAGGTTTTATTCGTTATTTATAGTAAATATTGACTGTCGATCTTTTGACAGATAAACATTTATGTATCACAGTGTGAATTCTCGCAGCAAATGACCTCTCTGGTGTTACCTTCTTTGTTCCGGAGATCAAAAATAATACACAAGTATAATTTGATTGGTTCGTCCAATGTGTCCTACGCTAAAGAAGGATTTTTGCGTCAGCAGATCGGCAAGTTTGATACTCAAACTTAACATTATTGTGCAACTCTCACCCATTTTTTTGTCTCTTTCTTTTCTAGTTGTCAACTTACTCATTAACTTCATACGTTCTTTCCGTTTCTGTTCACCTTTAATAACTATCTTTTTAACATCGCAGTGTTCTAGAGACAGTTCAATCAAATTTAAACTTCTAAATCGTTGCAACATTATTAAGTGGTTTTGTACTTTAACATCTCAACCTATTCCCATTCGGTTCAAAAAAAAATATTTAGTTATTTATTTGGTTATGACAAATTTTTGATAGAAGTATGCCAGAATTGACAACTTCTGTCCAAATCGTAAATTCGACTTCTGGTAAGTGCTTGCTTTTATGTTTGTTTGTTTTCACCCTTTTTTACTATTTAACCGAAAAGTGAAATACTCATCTACTTTGCTTTAACAGCACTTAAGGAAGTAAACAAAAAAACTATGGATACACCTGTAGGAATTCTACGTAACGGTAACGTTAATAGCGCACAACAGGTATTTTTATTTTCTTAAAGTTTAGATCTACCTAGTTTTTTTCTTTTTATTTTTTTTTACCTTATTTGAATAATAATAGATCCTTGATTTATTTTTAAAGTCCTATTAATTCTATAATTAAATCGGTCAATCTTTTAATAAATTATAGAGTAAGACAGTTACTACTGTTACTACAACAATTACCCCATTCTCTGATACTTCTGATTCGGAACAGGAAGGTATTAACCAAGCCGAATATGGTCAAGAATATGAAACTGAACCTGAAGGTGGTGTGAACCCTGAAGAGGCCAGAGAAACACTACAACATGAACATTTAATAAAATCCGGATATCTTAGTAAAAAACAAGAAAGACGAAAAGTACAATAATGATTTTTAATATTACTATATAATACATTAAAATATTTCCTAATAAATTAAACCAGCAATATTTTATTTTTTTCAGAATTGGAAACGTAGATGGTTTGTGCTAAGATCAACCAAATTAGCATATTATAAGAGTGATAAGGTAATAAAATTCATTTATTCTTTGATTTTAATTCTAACCTAAGTTTATTCTCATTTAAAATTTTATTATTTAGGAATATGAACTTCTTAAAATCTTGGATATGAATGATATTCATGCTGTAGCTGAAGTTAAACTTAAGAATAAACAAAATGTATTTGGTATCGTTACGCATAAACGTACATATTACGTTCAGGCTGCGAGTAAAAAAGAACTTGATGAATGGGTGGAAGCGATAAATAATGTCAAGAAAGTTGTGCAAGAAAGAGAGTTCTTAGATGATGATGATACGGGAAGTCAGGCAGATAGTGAAGATATGTCAGGAATAAAAGGAAAATCTTCTACAGTAAAACGAATCGCCAATAAATCACCTTTGTCCGAATCGATTCCAGCCATGGATAGTTCTCTCTCAACGTCTCCAGAAAAAGGGACAGCTGCTATTGATATCCCAAAATCATCATCTGAATATAACGTAGAAGGAGATAATTCTTTAGCGTCATCATCATACACGTCAATTCCAAATAATGCTTCCCCTCCTTCAAGTCCAATTACAGGACAATTTGCATCAGAAAGAAAAGACAGTAGTCCTACGGCTAGCTCTGAAGAGGAAGAGGAAGATGATGATGATGAGATTGATGAAGGGATGGATGATGGCACAATTCACAAAGGACTTGTATACAAATTGGATAGATATAAGGTATGAAAAAGAAAAAGGCAACTTATTTTAAATCGTTTATGCATTCTAGATAATTCTATTAAATGTATTATAGAAAATTTGGAAGAAAAGGTGGTTTGTGCTGAAGAATGATCAACTTTTATATTACAAGAATTATAAGAACAAGGTAAGAAAATATATATATACATATATATTTTTTCATATAATGTATGTTATTATACTAATTTGTATTTATATTAACTTATTAGAATCCTAAACCTCATTTGAAAATCAATCTTGCGGATATTCTTGATGTTATTGAAACAGATCCAATTTCTAAATCCAAACAAAATTGTTTCAAAGTTATCACACCAAAGCGTACATATATCTGTTGTGTTGATGGCGAAGAATCTCAGGTTGCATGGTTAGCAGCCCTTAAAGTAGCTCTGGAAAAAACAAAAAAAAATTGAATTGCGCGAAGTATAAAACTTCATGAGTGTTAGAAACGAGTATCCTTGTGGGAACTCATTTTTTCCTTGGTTAAGTATTGTAAATTGTGGATTTACTTTTGAAAGGAAATATATATTGTTCCTTTTATTAATTATGTGGATAATTTTTTTTCTTTTCTTTTAAATTTATTCGGATAATATAAAATTTATAATATTTGTTGGGACACATAATATTTTGTCTTTGTAATGATTTATATTAAATTTCCTTAATAATTTCCCCGTAATCGTTTTACCTTTTATAATTTATTCGGTTTTTACTTTTTTTACCTCTAATTCTGCAAATAGACTTAAAAAAACTAATGACTCCATTCCTTTATGTATTAATATGTAACCTTTCTTCCCTATATTTCCTATATCATAAATTCCTTTTTAATCTTAATTTCTTAACTCTTAAAACTCTCTTATACTTCTTTCTTTTAATTTTGATTTGTAATTTTATATTAATCTTTTCTTAGACAAAAAGAATTTTTTTAAAAAAAAGCGAAATTAAATATTTGGAGAGTTTCCTATACCACATTCACAACTTTACAAATCTGTTTTCTAAACCTTTTTTAGACTTATTTTACAAATAATTCTACGGGGGACATTATTTTTTTATTACCTATATATATCATACGTATGTTAAAAATATCAAAAATTTTTACAAAGAAAAATAAATATTTATTTGCTTTTTTTTGTTAATAATTTTGATACACTGTTATCATATTATTTAGCTTAATAATGGTAAACCAATTTTTTATCTCAATCTTAATTCTTTTATGCAAGTTTTTTCTTCGGCTCTTTTGTGCTATATCAATATATCATTAATTACATAATAATTTTTTAGACATAAATTATTACGGAGCAGAGCAGATGATGATATTGAATTAAGGATTATAATTTCAGTTTAAACTCAGTAATTGTTATATTAGAAATAAAATATAATATAATAAATTACGCATTAAAAACATAATTTGAGTAGGAAATGAACGTAAAAATTTTCATAATATACAGTCGAATTCGTTATCACGTGATATGGCCAATAGGATTTTTGTATAAAAATTATGAAACTTGAACTTCTATTGAAGAAAAAAACTTAGGATTCGTTTTTCAATTTTTTCTATCATGGCAGTAAGTTTATTTTAATAAAACTAAAACAAACGCAAATTTTGATGATTAACGAACATAGGTATAATAGTTTCAACCCGTAAACCCAAAGCCATTTTTACAAGAATTAACAGGTAAACCTGTTATGGTTCGTTTGAAATGGGGCATGGAATATAAAGGGTTCCTCGTTTCCGTAGACTCTTATATGAATTTACAGGTAATGTATTTATATATTGCATTCTAATATAACTTTTCTTACTTACAAATTACTTTCTAATTTTTTAGCTAGCAAATACCGAAGAATTTGTTGATGGTCAGTCAACTGGCGCTCTTGGTGAAGTATTGATCAGGTTAGTTCAATAATATATATTCATTTCATTTTATTCACATTACCCTAATGGTAATTTTTTTTTTAGATGTAATAACGTTTTATACATCCGAGGAATTGAAGAAGATGTTGAAATGGGTGGAACATAATACTTACATTTTTTCTTAATAAAATTTTTTATCTTGAGGAATAACATCAATACGAAATCACAATGATAGAATTTTTTCTATTTAAGAATTAAATATTTTAAGAAAAAATTTCTCACATTTAACTATCTGATAACTGGCAAAAGTTATATCTAGTAATTATTATTTGAGATAATGATCAATTGATCTATATCCTAGCAGAAATAAAGCATATAAATTAATAGTCTCCTAATTTTACTGCAAAATATTAAGTAAAAACTTATAAGGATTTTGCAGTATTATGGATTAAATATTTCAGATATTATCTTTTAGTAGGATCAATCTAAAGAACACTACTATATTCATCAATTAAAGATAAAAATATTAAAATTTTATTAAATCATCTAATCTAAATTAAAATGATTCATATTAGTATTATAATTAAGGAAAAATAAATATAACAACTATAAAATAGTATTAAATTTATTAAATTTATTACATAAATTTTTTCAATTTAATGTATACTAATAGTATATACAGTTGATTCTCTTTATAATTACTTTCCATATAGTTATTTCTTTTCTTTAATTATACCATTATTTAGTTCCAATTGGTTTTATAAGAAAATACCTTATAATATTATATAAAAATACAATTACACCAATTTCCAGTTCTTAAAAGTATAATCCAAATTTTTTTTTGAAAATTTCCTATTACTTTGTATAATTAGAACTCTAGATAGATCATAATGGACTTTTGGCCAAAATTATGTTATAAAGTGATTGTATAGATAAAATACTTTATCAGTCATTTACTAATTGATGATTTGTATTAATACAAACAGTTACTAAGTTGTATAAAAAAATACCTATTATGTAAGCCTGATAAAACAGTTACTTGACATATGTAACCTTATAACTGTGATACTATCATGCTTTACATATATTTGCAATAAGAATATGATTAGTGAAATTTGCTGAGCTGTAATTCTACCAATCATATTGCTTATTGCAAATACAACAGTTACTCAGTACTTTGTGCTAAGTAATTATTAAATACTGATCAACTATATATATAATATATTATACTACCATTAACTGAAAAAAGTTCTTGCTTTATGCAATAAATATATTAACAAATGGTATTGTTTTATTTACTTGGTTTTTATTAATCAAATTAGCATCAGGATTTAATTAATTTCTCTTTTAAAAAGTAAATCAGTATTGTTTATTATATGGACCGATTTGTCTCAAATCACTAATTAAATTTTAGTAATAATTATGATTTCTGATTGTCATACTGTTAAAATAGAAATGTGGCGCAGTAATTTTATGTAGATCAATTTTGTAGATCATTTCGTAGATCCCTTGATTTTCTTGATTTTCTTGATTTTTTCGATTTATTCGATAAATCTGATAAATTTGATTTATTTATTTTATTTATTTTATTTGTTATATTCGATTTATTTGATATATTTATTTTATCTTATTTATTTTATTTATTTATTATATTTGTTTTATTTATTTTATCAAATATTCTTAATTTTTATTTTATTATAAATAGTGATTAAGTTGAAAGAGTGGTTTATAAGTTTTACAGTTAATTTTCACAGATAGTTAAGAATCATATTGTAGTTTTTGAGTTATACGAAAAGAGTATTATTCCCAGTAGTATAATTTAAAATAGTTAATTTCACAACCAAGAGATTATCTATATTTTTCATCGTATCTAAAATCTTACATTATTTTAATAAAAACCTATTTTTTTTAACTGAACATCCAACATTAATTCACGTGATTAATTGTAATTAACTTAAAACTCTCCTATTAAGTTAAACTCCAGTTAATCTGTTAAAGCGTTAAAGTTTTTCAGTCAGCTTTAATCGTTGACAGAATAACAATATATAATACAAGTAATACTAAACCATGTGAAATGTGTGTATGGGTCACAGAACGTTAAAAACAATATTAATTTTTTCTTATTATATTAGAAGAGTTTCTATCGGCTCTAGAAATGCTATTCAGATAGGGAAAAAATTCGAAATATTTTGGGAGATCGATTTCTTATATGTGGAAATTAATTTGTCGCACAAGCAATCATACAGAGTTACAGATGATTTGCAGAGTATCACCTATTACATCATATATACTTTAACGAGGATCAAAAATGTGCTAATTTATGTCACACACACCTACATGCATTGTGGCTGGATATATTCAGGGTTTTAGTCAAGGCTGATCTGGAAAATTCAGCGCACAAACTCACAATTATCATCTAAATCTGAGAAATTCACAGTAAAATACTTTCCTAGATGAGCATAATATGTTCTTAACGTTGGTAAATCACATATGTTTCGTATTTCAGATTTATTCCTATATTTTTTGCAATCTGAAATTCTGATGAAGTATTCAAAGTTATATTTTTTATTAATACGATAATGTTCAGGATTCTGTAGCCATTTTAACATAATAAGCTAATGTGCACCTCTAACAACTATATAACCTTGCTGATATAATATTTTATAAACAAGTATGTGTGTTACATTAGCTAATCGTATCCATAATTGGTATCTCTTCTCAATTATCCAGTCATTTTTTGCTGGACAACAATAACCATCTTCATCATATATTTGTCCTGAAGGATTAGAATAACCCCATTCGTTATTTATACCCAAAAATTTTTTCTCATCAGGAGTACCATCATTCCTCACCGCCTCCCAAATTCATTTTGCCAAAGATTCAGGTCTTTTCTTGTAATTCCTGTAAGCTCGCTGGATAACTGTTGCATAGAAATTCTCAAACTGATAGTTATATCATTTCGCAATCAAGAATTCCCAAGATCGCTTCATAGATCTTCCTGAAATACTTTATTAAAATAGTTATACAATATTGGAGGATCTAATCCAGAATAGACGGATCATGCATAGTGATTTTTATCCCGCATAAATTATGCAGGTGATACATTTCACAATTATACTAGGTGATCATGTATGCAGATTATATAGCGCAAAAAAATAAAGTATAAGTTATACATTGCGCTTCTGGCTAAATGATATTAATCTTCAGTTAAAAGCAATAGTCTATAATTAAGATATTTCTCGAAATTAGTCAGTTAAACAAATGTGATTTTTGTCCCATCTTTCAATCTTAATGCGGGCTGATTATGATTATTTATAGATGGTAGTAAGTTATTTTGTTTTGCATACCGAGACGAGATAAATATTTCACTTATATTACTTTTGATTGATGTGAAATTGGCGAAACCATTTCTTGCCTGGCAGGTGGAATATAAGCTGGCTCAAAATTTGGAGCACTTGGCATAGTATCTTTTGCTTTAGATTGTGCATAATTTTCATAGCTAGCTGTAAAATTCGCATCATGATCATATAATACTGATGCCAGCTTATCCTTTTCCAAGTGTAGAGTAGATTGGGATAAAAGCTCCAGTTGGAAATGTTTAATATTTGCCTCTTCCTGTAATATGTATTGCTTATATTGCCAGATCTGAAATTCCCTCCTATCAATAGATTTGAGAATTTCTTTTCTTCTTGAATGTTCATTCAAAATACTATTTCCAGAAATGCATCTCTTCAAGTGGTTATCTTGATAGATACGAACATTTAAAGAAGTATAAGGTATGAAGACTAAGGAGTCACATACACTGCAATATATATAATTTGTTGGATAACCGTGGACTTTACCATTTTCATATAACTTTCAATACATTTCAATATATCCATTCTTAGAAAGGATTCTATTCCCCGAAGAATAGTTCTCTTCAAGTATTTTCCTAAATGGATCACGGATACAAGAGCACCACATTTCTGGTGTTTCGTGATCATGTCTTTTTGTTAAAGGGCCTAATCTTTCAAGTATTCTTCTATAATCTTCAGAGCCTCCATGAGTATTCCATGCATCAATTAGCTTAGAATAGGCTTTACTATCTAAATCCATATTAGCGTTTTGGTAGAATAACAGAATATAACGATTTTATTGATTTTAGCCGATTTTAGCTGATTTAGCAATATTATACTCTAATAAATAACAGATTCAAATTTACTGGTTAAGAGAATTATGGCAGTTTTAATGCTATATAGCGATTTTATCGATTTGTAGCCGATTTAGTGAGACTACATATTGCTAAACTCAAATTCATTTTTATTCGATTGTAGGGATTTATATAGAGTCATATCTAGCTAATTTTATATTTACACGCGTATCTTGCACATCTTGTTAAAATCAGTTTGTGGCGTGATGTACTGTATATCGTATCGCATGTGATCTCCACTAGTTCCCTGAGTTCAATGAAGCGCCGCGCTATCCCAGTTCTCGATAGTTCTAGGAGTGTTCCAGGCGCTGGTAAGTTTCTATAAATCACGAGATGATCGGCCAAGTAAACAATTTTTATTAATACACAAAAAATAAGTACAAAAGTTCGGGACGGTAGCCCTTGATACATGACGTCTATGCTAGTATATATGATTATTGTACGGACTATAATAAAAATAATCCGATATGGGCAATTAATTATTTCGATATGAGGCGTAGTAGTCACGTGGGCGTAAACATTGTTCACGCGATCGGCAAAGATTATTCTGAGAAGTTAGCTATAATACTGTTGATTTGAGTGTCAGTTAGTCTTGAAAGGGCATCCGCGCTATATGTTTTAATATGCTTAATTTTCCCCACTCCAATATTCACAAATAACTTGTAAATGACCCTAGCTTTCTGGGTTTTCTTACGCAAATTCGCCATTGTAATATCTGGAAGATGCGCCTTAACCTCATTGTATACTTGAGTCATGACCTGCTGTCCATTCAACCTACTATCACTTTCCCTAATCGCCTTAACTCTATCTTCACAGCCTTAGTGACTTGCTTCGATTGACTCCCTTGTCCAGCACGAGAGTCATCTTCTACCAATCCTAGCGAATCCATGAGCTCCTCATCACCCTGTCCAGTGTCAGTTTGTTTCATCTGAAGATGATATTTTCCAGAGGCGAGTACTGCTTCTTCTCTAAACAATTCAATAGTGAAGGGACACAAAGGACATAATGGGTTTGTCGTTTCTCCTTGTGCAATATATTCTCCAAGACATATCCTGTGAAAGATGTGCCTACAGGACAATACCGTAAATGCCTGTAATCGAAACGTGAGAATGCCTTTGTTGCAAAGACTACATGGATTAAGTTTCGGGAGGTCTTTCTCGTAGGGTATAGTTGAAATGTCTTGATTTCGAAGGTAATTTAATGAGAGTGCTTCAAGTTGGAAAACCTCCGTAGCATCTGTTCGAATTTCAGAAGTGCTGGTCGAAGGTTCACTGGCTATAGTGGTGCTCGAAGGTTCACTAGCCATAGTGTAGAGAGAAAATAAACGCTCCTATGTGTCTTCCACACCCGTCTCCTACTTATACAGTTTTCCCTCGATCTGATTTTTCTTTGATCTGCAGGTGAAATAATAGCCCGAAATTAGTGTGAATAGATGCACCTATTACGCTAAGGGTTGCAGAGATAGTTGCAAAACAAGGAAAATCCCAGATCTTCGTTGACAATCCAACTTATCGATCACGAATTAAGATTTCGTCCCTAAATGCCCTGCATTAGTGTGAGTACGATCAAACTATCAGCATAATTAATCCTTATCAATTCGTCCATTACTAGTCTGCTATCTATATGCGAAGAGTTAATCAAAGCAAGATTTTATTTGCAATACATTAGATAAATTACAAATTAGCGACTTTGCTTATGTTACAGTTGAAAGGCGCTTCATACATGATAGACTAGTCTGTTCATTGCGTCTATTCTATCCACCACCCAATAACCCACTATATTCATTGTTTTTCATCCTAACCTCCGTTTCATCGGTCGTGACGCTAACGAGAACCTTGAAAGGGAAACTATATATATTAGTTACAAGCGCCAATGTCCGAAAGTAAACACCTATCCTTAATTGTCTAATGTTTTGTCTGACGCTTCGCTAATTAACTTTTGTTTCGCTGGCACTTTCACTGAGATATGCAGTGAGTATGCCCGTTATGTTTGCTTATTTACATAGTTGCAATATTCGTACTTGCGGGTTGCGACATTTCGTTTACCTTGGGAAATAGGAAAAAAAGTTTTTTCATTGATATATATGCGATTCGCACGTCGCACAGCCCCTATTCTTCGGCAAGAATTTTGCAGGTGATCGATCTCACATGACGAAATTCTCGTCTATATACTATTGGGATTTTATTATGATAGGCAGAAAATTTAAGTCATGATTGAAATTTTTTTACAAAAATATTACTCATAATTTAACTATGGGCTGTGTGGGAAGAGCTGAAGATTAGACAAAGCATATATAAAGTATCTTTATTTTTCCGATTTCCGATATACACCATAAATCAAAATTGTATGCAGACTAAAGATACTTTATTAATAGTTACGCATTACAGCAACAAATAACTACTGTATAAATTATTTTACATAAGAAATTACAAATAATTCAACCACATTTGTAAATGATAGAGATCGCAATATAAAAAAAATAGAATCTCACATCATAAAGATTTCGTCCATATCTTCTTCTGTTACAAGTGAAATGTCATCGTTCGGTAGGTGTAACCACTCTTAAATTTCCAGAAAACTTGTCAGTTGGAATAAAACCACGAATTTTCTTTTGTAATTTTTCTTGTTCCACGAACTCACTTCGAATAACTGAAAAAAAATTAAAAATGTTCATGTAACATGTGATAGCGTCAAACGCGAATGGAAACACACAGGAAGCCAATTCTACAGCCAGATATTTTCTTTTTCCTACTAAAGAGCAAACAACGTGAGTCGGTCATCTATGACCTGGATACTATAGGTTTTACCGTTTTTTGCGTCCTCAATATTGCAATCAAGGCTATTGCCAAGGAGCCGACACAAACTGCAGATAGCCATAATTAGTAGTTTTTTGACATCGCCAACCGTGTGTTTTTTCATTGATCTGTAAGGAGGCCAGACACTTCGACATTCAAAAGCTCCCTTGCATCTGATAATCGGAGGATGAGTAAATCCGTTTTTCGTTGCCCAAAACTACTTGTAAACATGATATTCGCTTCCTTTATAGATCTTATGTCTTTTTCTAACCACATGTATTTGACGTCAGGAAAAGCATTGTGAAATGCTCGCAGAATTGGGGACAGACATTCGACAATGTAGGATCGTTCAAGCATGTCTCGATCTAAGACTTTCGGCATCAAATATCTAAACCTAAAGACAAAGTCCAGTAATGCACATCGTATAAAGAACATAAATCTATTCTCTTCCGATGTTTGATTATCTCCAATATTTGTTTCCGAAATTATTTTAGATTCGATTTCAGAATAATTTGCTTGAAATATGTCTTCGAGCTTTTTGATTATCGAATCACTCATAGCCAGTTTGTTTCTTGACTGGAGCATATTACAAACTCTCTCATATATTGGTTCTTCGATCGTTTCTTTGACAAGATGTATCGTTGTATTAAAAGCACAAATTATGTGTGCAGAAAATTCATCATATGTTGATTTCGTGATAATGGGTTTATTAGGTGTCGCTATTAAAGTGCTTGTAGCTGAATGAACTGTTGGACAAGGTGTACTTTCGCGTGAAGTTGCGAAACCTTCTGAAGTATTTAATTGCTGGGGTGTACTTAAAGTAATTTCGCACAAAGTAGTATCTTCAGAGGTATTTGAAATCATGGTTGGTTGAGTCAGACGTGATGTATTTTCATCCTCTGAAGTTTCTACGATAATGTCACCTTTGTCCATATCATCACAGTTCGCTTTTCCCCGTAATCACTTTGATCTTCTTGATTCCTGTTTCTTGATAAGTTCAATAAAATTAGAATAAGAATATTTATAATCGTGTAAAACTGTGAAAAAACATCAAATTACTTATTCTCTCTGGTTTCTCTGTGTAGTCTGAATCAGACGAATGTTCTTCTTCATCTGAACTTTCAGTATAACGATAACGTATTGATTTTCTTTTTCCAGTCGACTTCTTTCATGCAAAAAAAATCATAAATCAGTTTCAGTCGATTAGCATCATAAAGAAATACAACTTATAGCTAAAGATAAAAATTGTACATCCGTACCTTTGGCTTTCTACTATCCATTATTGATCCCGATCACTGAGCTATTCGTAACTTGGTGAAAGTGAACTGAGGTTCCATCAACTGGTTTAACTTTCTTTTCCTTCTTCCAATCTCGAGCATGAGCATAATCAGGACCCTGGAAAATAAATTTCGAACTTAGTAATATTCTTGATTATCTTTAAAATACATTATCCGATTTTGCATCCCACAAGGTCGACCCAAAGTCTCAAACGTAAGAAATTCCCAAAGATATTGTCTTACGCCTAGTGACGCAAGTGTTAGATCGACCCAAAGTCTCAACGTAAGAAATTCCCAAAGATATTGTCTTGCGTCCCAATACTGCTTCGTAGCTTGTCCTAAAGACTTAATTGACGCATGACCCAAAGTACACGTGCCAACGCCACCAAAAAACTTATCGGTGTTTTCAACAAGAAAATAAAGAAGATAAACTTGCCCGTTTGTACTGTTCAAGTAAGTTCTTTGCCCGTTCACGTCTTGGGCCTTTTTGAGTATCATTAATGGCCTCAAGGGACGTAAGGTACGACTCTATCTTTTGTTTGAATAATGATATATTACATTCTTCTAAAAAAGTCAAAATATTCCAATTCTCAGGCTCGCGATTAAAAAACTCGTGTATCTTGTTAACCGACATTGCTGATAAAAAAGACTTGGTAAAAAGAACTTTTTTTTTATAGTCCACTTAAATATAATCTACAATACAATATAACGATGATTACTATATCATAATCGAATCATTTCTGCACATGTGCCACATCGCCATATACAGAATCTTTAGTAAAACCATATTACTAAATAATGAAAAGTCATGACCACTTTATGTCCACTTTGTGCAGTAATATGTGGCACAGTAAATGATGAAAAACTTCCCCAGTATCACCGTAGAAAAATGTCACATTTGGCCCGCATTACGGCGTTATGCACTAACACGTGAAAATAAATAGTGACGAATAAGGGGCGATGAATAAGGGTTTGCCTACTCAAAAAAAACTGAGTCCCTCAGATACTTATAGAAAATGGAAACTCGGTGGGGTGTGACGGTTGTGATGAATAAAAATGATCACGTGAACGTGACATTTTTCTACGGTGATACTGGGGAAAATTTATACATGCCACCCAAATTATTTTGGACTGCCGTAATTATAAGTAAAATCCCAAATTCAATTATGGCATCCCAAATTATTTTGGCACTTTACATAGTAAATTATATATAAACCGAATGAATTATGACATCCCAAATTATAATTATAGCATCCCAAAATAATTTGGGCAGCATGTATAGGGGAAATTATGAAGAAACCTCACAACTACCCCAGCAACACTGGCAATTTTTGCACAGATGTCACATATCACATAATATCAATCACGTGATTTTGATATTTACTTTACCTTTTATGGTTGATCTGTATTTTGAACAATGGTTTATTTTAATATTTTTTGTACTACAACTTTAGTCTCCATTTTTCGCGTCTTCTTACGTCTCTATTAAATATACAAGTTTTAAATAAAAAACTTTTTTATTATAAAACTCGTTAAATTTTCAATTTAACACTTGTATTTCATTAGTTCATACATATTTACCTTGACTTTAGAAATGTTTTTCTTTAATAAATTACAATCTACAATCACTGAACGTGAACAGATAGACAAAAAAATTCGCATGTAAGTTTCTTTGTTTTTATACTATAGTGCTTATAATTTTTTTTCTTGCTTTTTTTTAATTACAAATGGTCTTTGATTTATTGGAATTAAATGTTATATTGACTTATTATCTAACACAGTTTGTCTTTTAACAGGATTAACTGTTACAGCATTACAAAATAGATACTAATATGTAAGAGCAGTTAGATTTATGGGAACAGGATAATTATCATATATTTTTATTTAATATACTAGTAGTAAATAGTTTTATTAGATTTTGGTTAGATTTATATAATTTTAATATATAATATTTAATAAAATTTTATGAAGTTTATTAAAGAAAATCAAATTTATTCAATTATTTTTATTATTCAAGATACATTGTTGAATTTGTATTATCTTTCCAAGTTCGTGGATTGGTAATTCGTCTATTAAATTGTGTAATATCATTAACAAGCTTTCAAACTCCATCAAAATTCGCTTTTATCCATTTGTAGTTGTTTAAGGCATGTTGCTCACATACAATTGATATTGCCTGATCAAGATAGGACTCAATTTCTTGAAATTTTTGTTCCTTGTTTTCTAATTTTATTTACAATTAAATTTAATTAATATTAGATATATTTTAAAAGAAAAAATTTAAAAATACTTCTGTTATTTCTATACCTTTCATCCTTTCTACTTCTTCTACTCCTTCTACATCTTCTGTATCTTCTGCACCTTTTGTTATATTTGTACCTTCCATTTCACCTTCTGATCTTTTTTCACCTGCTACTTTGTTCAATAAAGTTCCATTAAAATAGTTTTGCTCTTCAGATACCATACCAAGAAGAGGATAAATGCCTTGTCTTTGTACACTATTAAAAAATTCTATAGTAATTATATTATTAACTGATTTAACTAAATGCTTACAAAAAAAAAACCTATTATTAAGAAATGCAAGACAACTACAAATCCATTGATCTGTATTAGTATAATATAATTTGCCTGAAAATTCTTGCTTTGCTAAATTTTTCCAACATTTCTTAAATTCTTTTCTCCAAGAAACTTTTTCCCTTCCTGATTTATATTTGTTATACATGGCTTCACTATGAGATAATAAACATGTTATTATAATAAAAGTGACCAAATCTAAACGCGGTCTAAAAAATCTGGGCAAATAATTCCTCTTGATTACTTTCCAGTGAGATTCTACTAACATTGTAGTTTTGAAAATACAAATTTTTTCTGGATCTGTTGCTCGTACCCATAATACCCATAAATTAAATTTATACCAATTACACCACATGTAAGCCCAGACATATTTTAAGTCATTTTCATAATAAAAGTTATACATTTCTTCTGTTGATAATTTCCAAATGTCTTCCCTTGATAAAAATTCTCCACTCCCAATAGGAATGAGTGGATGTAAGTGAAAATACTTAGTAAACAATTCTAAAATTTTTACCTGTAAGGTCTTAAGACAAAAAATAAATGGTAAATTAGGTGGTATAATAGGAATCCATAGAATATCAATGAAAGAAAATTGTGAATTGGCTTCAATAGGATTATAAGCATTATATTTTGACTTTGAATTATCTGCTAATTTTTTTTTTGATTGATTTTTTTGCATGCCAAAGACAAAGTTGAATTTTACAATTATTCCACACAATTTTGGCAGCATTGATTTGAGACCAGTCTTTATCTGTTAAAAAATAATAATAAATTGCAAACCAAGTTTTTTTAAATTAGTTAAGAATGCAGTTAATATTTCAGTTCTAACTCCTTCATCCTTTTTGGCATTATCAAGAAACTGATATGTAGCTGCAAACCCAGCACCATCTACTATCTGACCAATAACTGCATATAGTTCAAAATTCAATGCATTGGTTTTGTTTAATTTCAAATTAATTAAAATTAATATAAAATAAATTAGTAAAATAATAATCAATAAAATAATGCTTACAAGTTGCATCAATAAGAATTTCTTGATTATGAATAAGTTCATTGAAAAATGGCGTAATAAATGCCAAATATTTGACATTTCCAATAATATTTTGCATTATTATCTCTTTATTGCTTTCTTCTAATAATAATAAACTTGATTTTAACTAATCTAAATCTTTTTGATATTGTTTTTTAATTAGTATAGTCCACCAATAGTGATATTGCTTCTGTGTTAAATTTGGATTATTAATTTCTAATTGACTAAAAATTTCAGCAGGAGTTTGATGAAGCCTGTTACCTATAAAGTTTCTGATTTCTTGATTTACACTGATTCTTTCTGGTCTATCATGGATTAAATCATGATAAAGTTGAATATTATTGCGATTTTAAGTATTCCATTACAATCATATCTTGTAATAGGCAATTTATCATGCTGCTTTGATAAATCTTCAATTTTTCTAGCCCTTTTAGTTAAATCAGAATTTTGTGAACACTTGTACCAAAAACTAGAAATAGGCTCTTTTTTCTTTGATTGATAATCACAATTGAATCTAATATGAAAATATATAGAATAAATTTTTGCTAGCATTCCATTAATCAAAGAGTATTTTTTAAAGAGTGTAATACTCACTGGTAAAAAAATGATTTATCCTACACATATCTTACACATATTGGGTACTTAAAATGTAGAAAATCATATACAAATAATACACATATCATACACATATCGGGTACTAATATATATATCATACATATATCAGGTACCTGATAGGTATACTATATATATAAGTACCCAATATGTGTATGATATGTGTATTATTTGTAGGTAATGATTTTCTACATTTTGAGTACCCGATATATGTAAGATATGTGTAGGATATGTGTAGGATAGACCATTTTTTTACCAGTGACTTACATATAATAATATCCATTACTCTCACATACAAGATTTCTTATATTATCTGCAATTTTTTTTGCTGAACCACTAAAATCTTCAAGTGTAATAGTTTGGAAAAATGCTATTTCATGATCAAAATTTTTCACATACCCTTGCTGACCTACTGAATAAATCAACTCTTTTAACGCAATAGACATCTCTTTAGGACTATGTGTTTTTACATGGTTAACTGGGTCAAAGTTTTCTTTATTTTGCTGATAAAAAGATCTTTTTTCAGCTTGACATTGGCTACATTGTTTAAAAATCTTGCCATTTTTTTCTTGAAAGGAAGATAAATCTTTATTTATATTACAACGCGTACATACTTGTTCAACCATTTTAAATGTATAAACTAACGAAATACAAGTGTTAAATTGAAAATTTAACAAGTTTTATAATAAAAAAGTTTTTATTTAAAACTTGTATATTTAATAAAGACGTAAGGAGACGCAAAAAATGGAGACTAAAGTTGTAGTACAAAAAATATTAAAATAAAACCATCGTTCAAATACAGATCAACTATAAAAGATAAAATAAATATCAAAATCACGTGATTGATATTATGTGATATGTGACATCTGTGCAAAAATTGCCAGGACCCCGGATATCTAATATAAAGGTCATAATGGACTTTTGGCCAAAAACACCCCTTTTTGCTGAAACTCAAAAAATCGTTTTTTGTAAATATCTCAGCATCCAGTAATTCAATTTTAATGAACATTTTTTTATTTTGTAGCCCTCATTTAGCTCTACAATTTAAAAAAAAGTTCATCAAAATTGGACCACTGGATGCCAAGATATTTACAAAAAACGATTTTTTGAGCTCCTGAAAAATGGGCCAATCTGCCGAAAGTGTGACTTATGACCTGTTTTGGAGATATCCGGGGTCCTAAATTGCCGGTGTTGTTGGGGTAGTTGTGAAGACTCTTCTCACTTATCACCTGACGTTTTTTATATAGGCTAGTGGCTAGATTGGTTCAGATAAAAATGTTAGATTGGCTAGTCCTGATATTACATGGACTGCATCATTACACGTTGTCACCGATACCTGCCACATATCGGCAGACTAATCTCATACTTAGTTTAATATTATGCTTGGTTTAGATTTTATAATCTCTTAACTTCTCGCTCTCTTTTATTTATATAACTTACATTCTCATAATTTCTTTTATAAACTGCGAGAATTCTTTAACTTCTTATTACAATTCATATAATAATTAAACTGGGATAATTTCCCTTACTTTACTTCTCTGGACTTATAATATAATATTAATTAATTCTCAAGCGTACAATGAGCATATTCATATTTGAATAACTTTTAATAATTAATATTTTAATATTATTTTTATTGAGCCAAAAATTGACTGCGGAATTCCTAATGAATCATTTCTACTATCTACTATTCTTTTTCTATTAAAATTTTAAGAAAATAATAAGAAATAAAAGATGTATTATCATATGACTTTCTCGTGACTAAACTAAACTATAAATATTATTTATCGGTTAATTATTTACCCATCGGCTAAATAAGGACCCTGGACATCACATATATAACTCATAACTGATCTGCATAAATTTAAGTACTTTTTGCTCCTGCTAAATAGACCTAATTTGCTAAAAATCAAATTATCACATTTCAAATCTATACTAATTTGCTAAAACTCAAAATATGAGTTAATAATCTTTTTTTTTTATTATCAATAAAAAAATAAATGATTAATATAAATTAAACTGCCAATTTTTATAATTAAAATATGTAGATTATAGATAAAATAATAATTAATAAAAATAATAAATTAAATAAATAATTATTAAAAAATAAAATGTTGTGAAACTAAACGGACGGGGTTTAGCCCGCATTATGCTTAATTTTGGCCGGAATTATACTTAATTTTGGCCAAAATATGATCCGGACCCCGAAACCAATATTTTTAAAAATATTATTTATAAAGTTAAAAAAAAAAGGATAAGTTAAATTTAAAAAAAAGTACCAATTTGCTCAAATATAAAATATGACTTTGTAAAATCAATACAATTTGCTAAAACTCATAATTATGACTATTAATTAATTTTCAATCAATTTGCTCTATCTAAAATTATGAGTTTAATTTAAATGTTGATTAATTTTCTTTTCAAATTTCTGTCATCATTATGATCACACCAGTTTACTAAATTAGCTGCTATGGTGCGGCGCATCTATACTCATCAACAGTCCAAAAATTTATTTTAGGCCGATCTTTACCAAATTAAGTAATAATTTAGCCTTATTTGGTAACATCCCCATTGATCATTGCGTGATTTATTAAATTAGATTTACCTGATTGGCTCAAATCGTAATCACGTGGAAAATTGATTCCGAAATTTCACTATTTTACATAGACTTATATAAAAAAATACTCCAACTTAAAAAGCTAATAACTTTTAATCTATAAAAGTTAGAGGAAATTAAATCCGATAGAATGAAAGAGAATCCTTTAATCTATAATTGTATCAGTTTACTTTTTCAGTTTAACATAAAATTTTAATGAGTTATTGAAGTTTAAAAATACCCAATTTTCATTTGATGAGTATAGATGCACCGCACCATACTCTTTCTTTTTCTTCATTATACCATTGTAATGCGATTTCTCTTAAACAGGTTATTGCTATATTCGCTTTATTTTGTCTACATACACCTCCTCCAATATTTCCTTCTGGTTTTCCACTTACTGTAAATGCTACTTCAAACTGTCTAATCCAATCGTTAACATCTTCATCTTCTTTTCCACTAAAAGTTAGCATACCTACTATTCCTCCATTTCCTGCAGTTGCAATTCTATCTGCTATAGTTTGTCCTACTTCTAATGCATTATCTAATGCATTAGCTGTTAATCCTAAAGCATTTTCAAGTATTCTTCTTATTTGTGCTTCATTTGCCATATTTAATAATATATTCTCTTGAAATAAATCTTGTAAATTGTAATAAGATAATTCACTTTCTATATTTGAGTTTATATTTTCTGGATTTATAAATAAATCACTTGAATCTGATTCCTGACTCAAGTTAGAACCTCCTGTATTTATAACATTTTCGATTTCTTCTTCATTTATATTCTCAATATTTTCATTCCCTTCCTAATATATATTCTTCTAGACTTAATATTTCTCCAATCTTTTCTGATTCATCTGTATTATCTTCTTCTAATTCTTCATTATCACTCTTTTCACCACTTTCTTCACTATCCATTATTCCTGCCTGTTCTTTCAACAACTTATCTAACTTTTCTTCAGTTCTTTTTCTGACTCATTCTCATTTTCTCGAAAGATTTCAATAAATTCTTTATCTAAAATTTCTCCATCTGTATACCCCATACTAATTAATCTTAATAATTCTCCTTCAATCATTATTATTCCTATATCTTCAAATATTTTCTTCAATCTTTTTACTTGATCATCCATTTCATCGATATCTTCTTCCTTACAATCTTCACATATAGTTTCTCCTAATCTAAACATATTATTCATCCATCTTATTTCGCATTCTTCACACCAAGTTGTATTCTCGTTCAACTACTTATGAATTTCTTTTCTTACTTCTTTATTTTCCAAATCTATTATCTTCATATATTCTTTTATAAACTCTTTTGTTATCATTATTCGATTATTTACTCCAAAATCTTTTATTCTTCGAATTTCTGATACATTTATCTCATATCCCAATTTTTCTAACTCATCTTTTAATTTTGCTAACTCATCCTGTTCATCTTACATTCTTCACATTCACTATCCATTTTATCCATTTCGAATCTCCTATTACCGCATCTTTTACATATTACTATTTCTTTTTCTAACCATTCTTTTATCTTTAATTCTTTTTCTTCTTCATCCATTTCCTCTATCTCTTGGACTTTATCTATAAATATTTTTGTTACCAATATATCCATTTCTATCATCAACTTTATTCCTATCTTCCAAATGTATCTCAATTGATCTTCATCAATAGAACTTGTCCTTTTTTTTAATTCGCTAAATTTCCATGATTTATCTCCTATTATTATCTCTAATTTTTCCTCAGAACTGTTTTCCAATTCATAACTTGCTCATATAATAATTCTTTGAACTTTTCTATTGCTTCTACTTTTGCTTTTACAGCTAAGGTTACTTTTCTAAACCTCTTTAAAATCCTATGATTAGTTTTGTCAAAATTTTACTATAGATTTATTATAGTTTCGGCAGAGTTTCAGCAGTTTTAGCATTTATAATAAGTTTCGGTAATTTCGCTTTTCTCCAAAGTTTCACCAGGACCCCGGATATCTCCAAAACAGGTCATAAGTCACACTTTCAGCAGATTGGCCCATTTTTCAGGGGCTCAAAAAATCGTTTTTTGTAAATATTTCGGCATCCAGTGGTCCAATTTTGATGAACTTTTTTTTAAATTGTAGAGCTAAATGAGGGCTACAAAATAAAAAAAGTTCATTAAAATTGAATTACTGAATGCTGAGATATTTACAAAAAACGATTTTTTGAGTTTTAGCAAAAAGAGGTGTTTTTGGCCAAAAGTCCATTATGACCTTTATATTAGATATCCGGGGTCCTTTTTCACCAGTTTTTTAATATAACTTTAATATAGTTTTGGCAGAATTTCGCTTTTCGGCGAAACACCATCTTGCCTAAACCTCTAGGTTTCAGCAAACAACCTTATTTACAGCTCTAATTTCTCCTAATGCAACCCCATACCATTGCCAAAATTTTTCAAATCTTCTTTTGACATACCAATCTTCTAAAATGTATTTATGTTCTAGTAATTCAGGATTTCCGATTAATCTGTCAAATACTTCATTCTCTAGATTTCTTTCAATACAATTCCTTACAATTACTAATATAATTGCTCTTAATCCTTTTTCTTTTATTTTCAGTTGTATTCTATATCTTATCGATTCTGTTATTCTATCCATTATGTCTCTACATCTTCCTTTATATATTGTATCTTCCCTTTCTGAATTATCCATGCTTAATAAACTTAATACTCCTTTGATTGTTACATCATTATATATTATTATCGCATCTTCAAATTTGAATAGTGCATCCCAAAATTTCTTGAACACAATTGGTTCATTTACTATTAGATAACATAATTTACAACTTAAACATTCATCTAATTCCTCTGTTCTTAGCTCATGTTTCTTTTTATGTGTCCTGTACTCACTCTCTCATTGATGATACCATTCCATTTTATATTATTTTATTTTCTCGCAAAATTGATTTTATTTTGTATTCTCAGTTTATTTATATTTTATTCGTATAGTAATTATTCATTTATTATTTCAATCTTTATTTCTTCATATTTTCATGTACATAACTTCTTATTACATTTCTTTTATTACATCTTTTTATTATATAATATTCTATTACTTATAACTTAATATTCTTTAACTTCACTAATTCTCAATTAGTTTAACATCTTTCTGGATAACTATTTGTCCCCTAGTTCTTTTATTTATTATCTGAATATTTCTCAATCAACCTATATTTCAATCTTAACTTTTTAATTTCATTCTTTTTCAAATCTGCAATACATAATCCTCATCAGGAACTACCTTTTCTCCACCATAGTTATGGATTAACTGATCTTGTATTTCCTCATCCTTTTCATCCTCCTCATCCTCAATAATATCAATTGTTTTATCACTTTCATAACCGTAGTGATAAACATCATCTTCTGTTACTTCACCATCATTATCATCAATATTATCTTTATTGTGATCTATATCAACGACTAGTACCTGAAATTTATGACCGTTTGGCAATTCTAATAATATGCTAGATTCATCGATAATTGCTTTTTTATAACCACATTCTTTTAAAAATCTTTGTGTCTTTAGTATTGACGACAATAATTCTATTATATATACAATAAAGTATTTAATTATTTACTATATATAATAAATAAATTAATAAATGCAATAAAAATACTTTTATACCTGCTTTATTATTATTGCCTTTTTCTGCTACGAATGTAGAAATATCAGATGTCGCTGCTGTATTTGTTCCTGCAAGTGAAGAATCAGACATTTTTGATGGAATGAAAAAAGCAGTATATAAGAAAATAATAAGCGATAGCGATAATATAAAATAATTTTTTGGAATTAATATGATGAAATAAAAAAGGCAGTATATAAGAAAATAATAAGTGATAGTGATAATATAAAATAATTTTTTGAAATTAGTATGAAAGAAAGGAAAAATGCTGGATGATGAGATAAGGGAAGATAGGCTATTTATATTCAATTTGAGATGACGCGAATCAACATTTAGAAAATAAAAACAGAAAATAAAAACAAAGGAAATTAGAAAATAAAAACAAAGAAAATTTAGAAAATAAAACAAAGGAGATAGATATTAGCATTATTGTTTAAAATTTTGTTCTTCCGTTATTATTAAAAATTAATATATTACAACGTATTGTTTATTCCGTTATTATTAAAAATTATATTACAACGTAAAATTAAGAATTCTATTGAGTTTCTTTATTATTGTTCAAAATCTACCGTTTTATTCACATTTCTATTTATATATATCCATATTCAGACTCAGATTCAGATTCTGAGGAGGTCAGTAATTTTTTTTACGGATCAAGGTTGTTTAAATATTAAAAAAAAACTAATGTAATAAAATAACTGATCTCCCACTATAGCAAAAAATTTGCTGATCCATATATTTATTGCTGACTAATTATTTTTTGAAAATTTCAAAGTTTACACGGGGTGTTTGAACCCGTATTGTAAATCACGTGATACCGATAAAAAATTTTACACAGGGGTTTGAACCCGTATTGTTAATCAATAAAGAAATTTCAAATTTTATACAAGGGTTTAAACCCGTATTGTCAAATTATGTATTATTTATTTTCTGCTACACGATTGTTACATTTTTATTATGGTTGTATCGATCGCTTTATTCTTTTGTTTATACATCATTTTTCTTCTCCCTTCATTATAAAATGTCTAATAACACCCATGATAATGCTCTATATGATAACACCTATGATAATATTCCATATGATAACACCCATGGTTATATCTCATATGATAATACCTGCGAAAATACCCGTGAAAATTTTCTTTATGATGAAATTCTACTTTATTATGACATCCACAAAAATCTACCTTATGACACTTACGAAAACTTACTTTATTATGACATCTGCAAAAATCTACCTTATGACACCTACAAAAATCTACCTTATGACACCTACAAAAATCTATTTTACTATGATACCTGTGAAAAACTACTTTATGACACCTTTTCAACTCAAACCCACGAAAATTTTCCTCATGATGTTATCCATGAAAATCTACCTTATGATGATACCCGCGAAAACCTATCTGATGAGGACACCCGCGAAAACCTATCTGATGATAACACCCGCGAAAACCTATCTGATGATGACACCCGCGAAAACCTATCTGATGATGACACCCGCGAAAACCTATCTAATGATGATGATACTCGCGAAAACCTATCTGATGATGACACCTTCGAAAACCTATTTGATAATGACACCCGTGAAAACCTATCTAATGATGATGACACCCACGAAAACCTATCTGATTATGACACCCGCAAAAATCTACCTTGCGATAACACCACGAAAACTTACCCAATTATGACATCCACGAAAATTATGCCACTCGCGAAAATTTTCCTTATGATGATGCCATCTGTAATACTCTATCTTATGATAACCAAAATGTTGATATTTCAGCTTCTTTGCATCAAGTAATACATTTTTTCTTCCTTATATATTAAAATTTCATCCTCTAAGCATTTTAATCATTGGTGTTTCTAATATTTTTAAATAGGGTTATGAAACAAGTGATAATGATGATGATGAGTCCACAGATTCTTTGGAATTGATATCTGGACTAACCTTTGACAGCTGGGACAAATTTAAGAGTTGGATTGAAAGGTTCACTTTAAAAGAGGGTTTTAACTACAAAATCAGAACAAGTGAGAAAGTTGAAGGTGTAGTGCGAAGGGCTGCTTATGAATGTGCCAAATTAGGTTCACATACTTCTCAAGTAACTTCTGATCTAACTAAAAGACGTAATGCTAATTCTTCAAGAACCTCATGCCCCTAGAAACTAAATGTTACCTGAAAACAAGTGGTGTTGTAAAGATCAACTCTTTTAATAATGAACATAATCACCCACTTACTTCAATGATTCGTGAAATAGCACCACGATTTCGTAAATTAACACCTAAGATGCTAGTAGATATTAAAAAGTATGTGATTCAAGGTCGAATAGACTCATCATCTATCTATCCTTTACTTAAACATGATTATCCAGATCAACTTATATATAAAAAGGATTTGTACAATGCGGTCTATCAATTTCGTCAAAAAAACAATCCAGGAGATATAGATGCCTCCCAGATGCTTGAACTATTAATGAAATGGAAAGATGCTGAACCTCTTTGGATTGTAAAACTTCGGTTAGATTCTGTTTCAAGAAAATTAAACTCCCTCTTATGGATGTCTCCTATCCAAAGAGAATTATATAGCAAATACAATGATGTTACAATTATTGATACTACTTACAACACTAACCGATTTCAGATGATGCTTTGCATCATATCTGTAGTTGATAATAACTACAAGTCACGAATTATTGCATCTGCTATAATTGATGATGAAACATTAGATACTTATCGATGGTTATTTGATACTATACTTACTGAAACGGGTATTTCACCTGGAGTTATTTTTACTGATTCAGATCCTTCTATGATTCGAGCAATTAAAGAAATTTATCCCAATACCCACCATATGTTGTGTATTTTTCATATTGATTTGAACCTTCGGAAAAAGCTCAAAGGTAAATTAGGTAATAAGTTTGAGGAATTTCGTCATAAGTTCTATACATGCAGGAATTCTCTTTGTGAAGACCTATTTGAATTTCGGTGGAATCAATTAATCAATCAATACCCAGCATCAGCAAAGTATTTATCTGATACACTTTATGTTAATAAAAAATCGTGGGCGATACCTTGGATACATAAAAGATTTACTACTGGAGCACAAAGTACACAGAGAATTGAGTCAATCAACAAGCATATACATGATAAAGTTGATTGAGCCACTTCACTATGCGATCTACTACATAATATCAAAGATCATGTTAAAAATGAAGAATATCTTGAAAATTTTGAACTTAAACGAAATGCCATACCTACAATTGGTATGCCAATGCTAAATACAAGATTCTTTGGTCCTATAGACAATATCATAAAGGTCTTTTTAACACCTGTAATGCTTGGAAAACAAAGATCACAAATGAATCAATCTGTATGTTATGATATTAATCAAATTACAGAATGGAAAAACTTGATGGATGTAAGTTGGAGTTTGGGTTTTGTTAGTATTGAATTATACAATCTTAAACTAACAATTTCTCATAGGCAGAGAATGATAATGAGGGAATAAGTAATGGAATCAGGGAACAGGAACAGGATATATGGCAAATTCTTTTCCAATCGTTAATTAAAAACATACCACCAGAAGCAATCCTAGAAGTATGGTTTGTCTGAGCAACTGGAACTCAAGGAATTGGCCATTATGTGGTTCTGCTTGATGATGGAACGCATTTATGTACCTGCCTTCTCTTAATTAATAAAGGATTAGTGTGCCGGCACTTTTTTCACGTTGGTACCTATTCTCAACATGCAACATTTCATATTAGCATTATTCCAAACTGATGGTACCTAG
This sequence comes from Rhizophagus irregularis, assembly GCF_026210795.1. NCBI lineage: Eukaryota > Fungi > Glomeromycota > Glomeromycetes > Glomerales > Glomeraceae > Rhizophagus > Rhizophagus irregularis. Next base: position 111,115 of record NC_089451.1, on the reverse strand, counting down.
ATCAATCAAATGATCTTTCACAATATCCTCCCATTCCGGTATGTGGTACACAAATAGATAATAGAATAGAGATGGAAAAAAGTATTACCTTTCAACACTTTTTTTCATTTCGCGTTGATTCACATGGTTCCCATTCAGCTATAAACTCAACTAAAGCTATTTATGTTGAGTTGTCTAGATTATCAAAGAAGGCTACTGATTGTGCAATTAAGTCCAATATGCAACATGAGTTGGTGAATCTACTCAAAGCTTTTATCTATGACGTGCATAATAAAAATGTTCAAGAAACTCAAGAAACTTAAGAAACAGAAACCTTCACTGATATTAATAATCCCACTATTACAAAGCATAAAGGACGACCTCCAAAAAGGCTTAAATCAAGTGTAGAAACTTCAGGAAAACGCGTATTGAAGGATAGCACAAATGTTAATATAACAGAAAATGAAACAAAAGGGCGAAAATGTGGGAAGTGTAAACAACATGGTCATTATGCAAAGACATGTCATAATAGCTGTTAATATTAATTTTTGATGCTTATAGTATGTATGCGCATTTATTTTTGATTTTTATAGCATAGATGCGCATCAATTTTTACACAAATTTTATAATAAAAAAATTTTTTACGCATTTAATCACATGAAAAAGATAATCACGTGATGCGTGTTCAGACACCTCGTGTACAAATAGAAATCGCCTTATTTTTTTTAATTTATTACAATTTTAGACTATAAATAGTATTAAGTATCAAATAGTATTAAGTATCCATTATAAATAAATACTTTATTATATTTAATAAATCATATAAATAAATCATATAATTTAATAAATTATATAAATAAATAATTGTAAAAAATATAGCTTTAAACAGTCTAGCACGATAAAGTTGCCGCATATAAACCTAATCTAGTTATTAAATACTAAGTTTTTTCTGTAAGTTCTTTCTGTTTTTGTCATTTTTGTACAAAATTCTATTTATAGTAGTAGTGTGAAGTTCTCCTATAATTATTAGTTACAATATAATTCTATTTGCCATTATTATTATGTATTATGAAACTCTCTTTCTGTCATATTGTTATGATTTTGATTACAGAATTCTGTCTGACACAGACTGTCAATCATCTTCTTGAACATCATTCATTCTGAATGTCACAATTACAGCTTAAATTTAAAGTTCAAAGTCCGAATAATCAAATATTAAGGAAATTCTTGCAAATTTTCTTAAATTAAATAGTAGATCGGACTTTAAACATTAAAAAATAAGCAGTATTAAGAAAAATTCTTGCGAATTTTTCTTAAATTAAGCAGTAGATCAGACTTTGAACATTGAAAATTAAGCGGTATTAAGGAAAATTCTCGCAAATTAAGCAGTAGATCTGACTTTGAACATTAAAAAATAAGCAGTATTAAGCAGTGAACCTTAAAAAATAAGCAGTATTAAGGAAAATTCTTGTGAATTTTTCTTAAATTAAGCAGTAGATCGGTTGAACCTTAAAAAATAAGCGGTATTAAGGAAAATTCTCGTGAATTTTTCTTAAATTAAGCAGTAGATCGAACTTTGAACATTAAAATTAAGCAGTATTTTGCGCTTTAAAAATTAAATACTATTACAGCTATTTTCTAAATTATTGACCCCCCCCTGTTATTTTTAAAAAAATTTTCAGACGCAGTCAGACACAGTAATTCGGGCTGACTTATAGTGCCGGCCGGAATTATGAGTCATGTGGTTACACGAATTCCAAAAAAGGAAATTTTTGAATTTGCAAAAATCACAAAAAAATATTTTTGTGGAACGGGTATCGCCTAAAAAGGAAATTTAACACGATATTATTTCCTTTTTTGGCGATACCCGTTCCACAAAAATATTTTTTTGTGATTTTTGCAAATTCAAAAATTTCCTTTTTTGGAATTCGTGTAACCACATGACTCATAATTCCGGCCGGCACTATAAGTCAGCCCGAATTACTGTGTCTGACTGCGTCTGAAAATTTTTTTAAAAATAACAGGGGGGGGTCAATAATTTAGAAAATAGCTGTAAAATAATAATTGTTTAACCATCTACACAGGCAATCTCGATAAATCGGATCAGTTGGTTCCAGTAAAAATATCCGATATATCAAAACATCCGATATATCGAAAAAATCTCGCCAAACCGGATTTATATAAAAATATATGAAAAATCCGAAATACCAAGAAATCACGTGATTTTTCGTTCAAAATTTTCAAAATTTTATTCAAAAATGAATATAATTTTATTATTATAAAAGAACTATCTGTCATACATTAAAATCAAAATATTCATTTAGTTTACTTTGCCTTTTTTCATTTATATTATCAAAAAAGATCCTTTTTTCAATTTAATTAAATTTTTCATTTCTAAATTACCAATTTCTAAATCTTTTTGTTGAATATATTTAATTACATTTTCAATGCTATTTAACGCAACTATTGTAGAGATTTCATCTTGCTCCTCTTCCTCTTCAATTTCCCTTTCATTTGTTCCCTTTACAACGTCAACAATTTCTTGTAATGATAATTCCTCTTCAGCAGATGTTCTATTATCAATATTAATATAGTCATTCACAGCTAAAGGATCTACAAATCCTAACTCATCAATTAATGATTGTAATTCATGTCCGATATTATCTTCTTCATAATCGGAATTGTCTGAACATTCAGAATCTTCCATATTATTATTGGGAAGGATTCCAGCTTTAGCCCAACTGTTAAGAATTGTTTTTTTAGATACTTTTTTCCAGGCATCAGCAATTAAATTGATTGAATCAAAAATATCAATTGGGGGTGGAATGGGGTCTCCTCTTCATAAAAATCATAAGCTTGAATACGATTTTGACATAGCAATTTGCGATATTGTGCTTTTAAACTATAAATAATGCCTTGATCTAATGGTTGAAGAAATGATGTTGTATTTGGTGGTAAAAAATGAACCTTAACATTTGAAAGACTATTGATGTTCTCAGATTCATGACATCTAGCATTATCTATTAGTAAAATAATATGCCGATTTTCTCTAAGCATTTTGGAATTTAATCTTTCAAGATAATGTTTGAAAATACTTCTTTGCATCCAAGCTTTAGAGTTCCAATAATACCAAACAGGGAGAGATCTTTTTTCAATTCCCTTTAATGCATGTGGTGTTTCATATTTATGAATAAAAACTAAAGGCAATCTTTCATCACCAGAAGCATTACAAGTTGCCAAAATACTAACACGTTCTTTAGGACGTTTTTTACCAAGTACAGGATCATGTGCTATTGTTTTGGATAGTTCTAAACGCCAAAAAAGAGCAGTTTCATCACAGTTTCAGATATCTTTTAGTTCATATGCTTGAAGAATTTCTCGTAATTCAGCTCTCATTTGTGGAAGTTCATCAATAGGAGCACTGCCAGCTTCTCCTTTTTTTTTATATGTATGCAAATTATTTCTCTGTTTAAAGTTGCTTAACCATCCTGCAGATGCTGAAAAGTTGGTGATATCAAGTAAGTTAGCACACTCTACTGCTTTTTGTTGGATAATAGGCCCATTTATAGTTAAATTTCTTGAAATTTGTTGATCAACCCAAATGCTTATTACTTCTTCTAGTTGTGGATAAACACTAGATTTTTCACGAAAATTATTTGCATTTGGTAAAGTGGTATCAATGGAAAGCCAATGTTCTGATCTTTTTAAAATATCAGAAACTGTGCTAATGGAAATTCCATATTGTGCTGCTAATTGAACACCACTAAGTTTTTAATCTCTTTGTTTTTCGCAGAGTTCTTTCTTTTGAGCTAATGTTAAAGATTTCTTCTTTTTATTATTCGTATCTTTGTTTTCTCTCATGCTAAAGTATATTTTGAAAAAAAAACAGTGAGAAAAATTGTTTGCCTAATTAATAAATGATTGACATAATTATTTCAGACTCCGAAAAAATTAATACGTCATATCAAGATTTTTTAACCATAGTTGATCTAGAATAAAATCCAATTTATGAAATATCGAGATTTTACTAATAAAGTCTGATATATCAAGACTGTTTTAATATAGATGATTTGGTTCCAGAAGAAAAATCTGAAATAGTGCCAAATCCGGTTTATCGAGGATCCGATTTATCGAGATTGCCTGTGTATTAACTTATTTATTCTATTTAGGTTAAATTGTTTTTTGGTGAAACTACAATGGAAGGTGGTAAAAAAAACAAGTCCGTTGTTTATGATATATTAGTATTTGAAAATCAGCAAATTTTTTATTTGATTAATAATATTCCTAATGAAATATCATGTAAAAATATTAATATATACTAATAATAATCAAAGTAAAATTTAATAATTTTTATACTAAAAATTTAAATCTTTATAGATTATTTTATTTACTATTTACATAAGTTTGTATAGTTTAATAATTAATTTTATAAGGGATATGATAAAATATATTTATAACACGTTTTTGTAAAAGCTGTTGAAAGTTTATCTTTTTTGTAAAGCAAAATTACGAAACATCCATATATTTTAATATATTTACTTATTTACAAATTTGCCAGAATTTGTAATAAAATTAATTGATAAAGTTCTGGTCAAAAAAAGCATGTTGTTTTCCTTCCATTCTTTTTGCTTCCAGACAAATATCATTTTATATCGGCCATCACAATCCTTAAGTAAAATATAGCTTCAAGTTAAAGTGCTTGTATTTTCATAAAATACAATTTGTTTATATTTAAATATATTTTTTAGTCTTTCGCCACCTATAGCACCTTTCAAAATACACTAATATTTTTGTTAACTTGGTATATATTTAAAACTGTCCTCATTTTCAAATAAAGACAAAAACACACTCTTTGAAAATGCGTCAATTGTTATATATTTTTTTCCAATTGAGTGCCTGTGAATTATTACTGTATCTCGATAAAATGATAAAGTTTTATCAGAAGGTTAGTATGGTATAAAATAAGTTTATTAGTTTTGTATTTATTTTGTTTATAACTCTGGAGTTTCTTTTTCATATCATAAACTTTAGAACAGAGTAGGCAAGGAAAAGTACATCAACAGTCATTTTAAATAAAAGAAAAAGCTGAAAAATTGGCATCATGTATTTAACTGATTAGAAATCGGATTATATTTTTATTGGTTGTGATCAGACTCATCAGAGTTAATCAAAGGTGATATAATTAAGAGTTTATGATAAAATTGAAGATGAGCCAAATTAGCCCTATATATATAACAATATATGGGGACAAGCACAGCAAAACAAGGGGATAGCCTCAAAAAAAAATTTCTTAAGTTTATATGATAATTATGCTCCAATTTATCCAAAAATTACAGTTGTAATGAAATCTCAAAAAAAAATTTTTAGATCCTATCCCCTTGTTTTGCTGTGTGTGTCCCCATATATTACTTCTTCCTTTTATAAATATTTCCTTTGTGTTTTTATTGTTTTTTTTTACTATAACATTGCTTTCATCACTTTTGAAAATTAAAATAAAAATCAAAGAATTTTGTAAAAATTTTAAATCAGCTTTTTTAAGTTGAGAAGTTCCTAATAATAAATGATTAATTAAGCCACAATAATTACATATTCCTTTATTTCAAAATGGAATTAAAATGATTAAATAATCCAAATTCTCAAAATTCTAGAATTTTAAATAGTATCTCATCTGCTAAATCAATTAGATTGAGATAGCCAAAAATATATAATTATATGAAAAGAATTATCAATCAAAAAGTTTAAAGTTTAATTATCCAATTAGAAATGTAACTAAATTTTAAAGAAGCTTTAGCAAAAAATAACCTTTTTTATAATCTGTATAAGTAAAAGTAATATAAATAGGTATAAAAATGGATAGGATAATTTATTTAGAAAATTCAGTATAATAAGGATTTTATAGTTAGTAATAGTGATAAAAACAAAATAATTAATATAGAATTGAGAGTAAAGAAATAATTTTTAATGCTGGAATTCACATTAAATAGCCTAGGATTTATGTAGGATCCCAAAAAATGCTTATATATGTAAAGTACCAAGGTGCTTAGCCAATATAGAAAAATTTTATGATGTAAGAATTTATAATACTTAATTTTGAGAAAATTTTATACTATGTAAGATAATAATTAAATTGCATATTTTGGTATTATTTTAAAATACTAAGAGTAATTCTTTTAAAATTTTTATTATATATTGAATTTATAATTAATTTTTATTTTATTTTCACTAACGCCGATTGTTAATTTCGTACTACATTTTACAATTTTATATAAATACATAAATAGAGTTCTATACAGATTAAGTCAGATTAAGTTACCTGGTTAACCTGAACTGAAATTTTTTTTCAAATCAGATCAGGTTGAGTAAACTGTTTTGGCCTGACCTGACCCATTTGACCTGAAAGTATTTGGGTTACTTCAGGTAACTCAAATTACCTAAAATTTTATTATTAAATATTTTAAGTAAAAAACATTTTATAACTGATAATATTTTTTTTTATTAATTATATAAAAAATGTCAGGTTTGACATTTTTAATTAAAAAAAAAGATTTTTTTTAATTTTAATTTTTATTGAAAAACATCAGGTCTGAGTGAGTGATCTGGCATTTTACTTTTTGTTTTTATATATAAAAATACTGAAACTGATAGTTTCAGCATTTTTTTGAAAATTATTATTTATTGTGTATATGATTTATCGCTAGTATCCATTTATTATATAATATGTTATGTGATATGAAGTAATGATTATCCACACTTTCTTTTTATCCTTCTCATGAAATTTTTTTTATACTTCCTACAAAACATTTTATTCTTCTCACGAAACTTTTTTTCCCTCCTTTAGCATTTTAACTGACACAAGTATTTATAAAGTTATTTCATTCATTTTTACTCTTTTTATTTAACTATTCCTTATAAAAATACTAATATATTTTTATTCATAATTTTGTATACTTCCTTCCTCTTTGATAGCATTATACATTTTATTCATTTCCTTAGGGACATGCCAGAAATCAGCTAATTTCTTTCAATTAGTAACCTTAATCCCCACTCCTACTTGATTGAAATCTGATTAGCTAAAAAAATTATTACTATTAAATATTAAATATTATACATAATAATTAGTATTATATAATTATCTTAGCTTCTAATGATTCAATTTGAATAAACTTTTTTTTGTTTTGTAAACTAGATTTGTAGAACTAAATGAGTACTATAAAATAAAAAAAAAGTTTATTAAAATTAGACCACTAGAAGTCAAGATAATTGCATTATAATAATTATTATAATGTAAATACAAATATCTTAGCTTCTAGTGATTCAATTTGAATAAACTTTTTTTTTGTTTTGTAAAGCTAGATTTATAGAGCTAAATGAGAGCTATAAATTAAAAAAAGTTTATTAAAATTGGATCACTAGAAGTCAAGATAATTGCATTATAATAATTATATAAAAATAATTAAATTACTTATATTTATATTTAATTTGAAGCTTGACTCTTTCCACCCTCTTTCAAATCAGCTGATTTCTGGCATACCCCTTAGCATTTTCTGATTCTCTATATTTAAAAAATCATTAATAAAGTCTAATTTTGATTTTATCAATCCTGCAATAATACTACAGATAAAGTTAGCAATTATCAAAAAATAACAGATATTTATTAATTTGTAACTTTATTATTAAAGATTGACTAACATGAAACTATAGTTTTTTCTAAGTATCTAAAGATACAGGGAAAGTTCTTGCTACTGAAGATTAACTGACATGAAAAACTTTAGCACAGTTATACTCTCCACTATATAAAAATTTGACCATTATTTCTTTTCATTTTTTAGTATTTTTATTACAGTTTATCACAAGCTTAATAACCAATAAAATATTTAAAAGCAATTACTCATTATTATACTATATTGATAATTAATCTATGATCTATTCAAATGATCTCAGAATCTTCAAAAGTTCTCAAAATTTTCTATTCTTAAACATATCTGTAATGCAAATACATACTTGCATTTTTTGGCATCTGATAAGTTTAATGTACATGATTATTTCAAAAAAACATATACTCAGAATTAAAGATTAAAAAATTACCTAAACTATTGTTTAAAAACTGAAAATGAATTTTTAACCTGGATTAATATTATTAATATTTAGAAGGATTTACTCAAAATTATGATAAAAAACAATCATAAAAAAGTTTAAAATGGTACAATATAATTTAGGACTTTACTTACTTATAAGATAAGTTATTTCCAGACCTAAGGTAAAAATTATATATAAAATTCTTTGCAGATAAGAAAAAAAATTTTATGTTTCATTATTATAATTTTTTTCCTTTTTAGCTAATTAACCAATAGAATTTAAGAAAAAAGTAAAGTAAAAATTATTAGTAAAAGGTCAAATTTCTACAGTAATTTATTATAAATAAGCGGAATCCTTATGATTTCCAACTTGCCAAAAGGGTTCAACACCTTGAGAAAAATATATATTTATCTCAAAGAATATCAGAGCTGATAGAAGAATTAATTGTTTTATTTGATGAGGCGCATGAAGGTAAATCTATTGATGAATCTATTTTAGAAGAAGAAATATCATTACCTATTCAGAAAAGATAAGTTTTCTTGTTACAGTTAAAATTTATAATTAATTTTTAGCATGCTAATGCAATGATGCTAATAGACTTCAAAGCAAGAATTTTATAATATTTCTGATAAATTCAGAATAAAATTTCAAAAACATATTGAATTATAATGTAAGCTTTATTATTACTAAAAGGATGTATCAGAAGAATCAAAAAGTAAGCTATTTATTATAAAAGTATATTAATATAAATTTTATCTAATTATTTATTAATTAATTAATCTTATTTAATTATAATAAAATAGTATCAATGCAGGATATAACAAATAGAAAACAACCAAAAAGAGAAAAAAGAAAGGATACTACAAGTAAAAATAATTTGAAATCAAAAAAAATTAAAATTAATATAGACAATAGTAATAATGAACAAGAAACTATAATATCAAGTTTTATATAAAATTCGGTATATCAAGATTTTTTTAAATAATATAAAACTGGTTTTTAAAAAAGTTTAGAGTTTATTATATCGTATGTTTGTTACAAATCCATCTACCAACTCTATGATTGTAAATGGTGAAAGAAATCATACAACAGTACCATTTGATAATTAAGAACAGATAATGTATATATTTCATATATTTCAATCAGAGAAAAGGTCAATAAAAAAAATACAATATGGTACCGCGATGTTCATAGCTAAAATGATCATTCAATTCGCCTTTATAGATGTTACAGTTGATCAATGACATATTACAAATTTATTTGAATCTCAGATTCTTAACCGTGCACCATGGTAATATATCACTTAAAAAGATTTCTACGTGAATTGCATATGGTAAAGAAGAATTTTTATTTTTCTTTTAAATTAATAAAAAATATACATATAAAATTACATTTTTTATTATTATTTATAAAAATAGGTGGTAAAAATTATTGCGTATCTATAAAATTAACTATTTAACATCTTTGAAAAATGTACAGATGAAAATTAGATTGATAATTTACTTATTAACATGACAAAATAAAATAAAAACAAAACCTATTATCAATTAAAACAAGAAAGATTCTTTATTTTAACTGAATTAGTGCAAAATTCATCATCTAGGACGGAGGTTCTATTTTAGGGCATAATATTGGTGATGAAAGTCGGCTGTCACTTCGTTCTGATGATGATGGTTGTTGTTGATCTCCAGAAAAAGGCCTTGGAGAATTAGTAAAGTTATGTGCATGCCCATGACCCACTACATTTTGCACTCCTTGCGCTGTACTGGGCATTACTATGGAAGGCCTGGATTGTAAAATAGGATGATTATAACTTAATTCACCCATGGCTGGTGTACTACTTATTGATGATGTTGGGCGTCCGATAATATTGGAATTCATACCAGGAACTCTATGCAACGCTTGTTGATAATGAACGTGTGGTCTGACCTGAGACTGAGGTGTCCGAGTAAATAAATGACCGGAACGGCTAGTCCCATTAAAAGGTCTATGAAGTTGCCCAACCATCATTTCATTTGTATTATAATCAGAAGACTGGTGAGTTGAGAAAGAACTTTGTTGTGAAACGTTGTTATTATGTTGCGATGAACTTGTGGTATGGTGACCTGTGTTGATCAATTGTTGGCCAACTAATGTATTGTTATTACTTGGTAATCCCAATACGTATTGTGAAGAATGTGAAGAATGTGAAGAATATATACGAGGTACGGAATAATTGTTATTAATAAATGTTTGTGTTGAATTAGATGTAATGTTGTGAGAAGGAACCTGAATAGAATTCGCTATTCTATGCTGAATTTGATGTTGATGTGTAAATTGTTGTTGAACTTGCTGATGCTGTGCCTGTTGGTGCACTTGCTGGTTAGATTGTTGCTGATGCATGTATATATAACTTGATGGTCGAAAATGAGATGTCTGTTGATTTTGAGGATTCGACAATATATGTGCATAATGCTGCTGTTGTTGTCGCTGTTGCTGTTCAATTTGACGCTTCTGCGCCATTTCTCGGGCTAGATTCGCTTGATTCATTTGACTCATATATTGCGCATAATGTTGCTGTGATAAAGTTTGTTGGTTATTTGACCTAGCGGAAAGATGCAGCTCTGAATTTTGTGTCATAAATTGATGTCTGGGTACTGAGGAAATAACATCTTGCATGTTTGCATCACTTGAAATAGTACCAGTTGTACTATGTTTACGATCATTAACTTTTTCTGAACTAGCAACTTCATTCCTGTTGCTTCTCGTTTCTGATTGTTCTTCGCTGAACCAGGAGTTATCATTAACGTCTGTCGTAATTGTGTTCGAAGGATTCAACAAATTTAAAATGCTGCTGCTTTTTTGCACAGTTTCTGATGAAGGAGAAGTATTTGAAGACTTATTCAGCGAACTGGGCAACTCTGTTATTTGTGATTGCCTTTCGGTAGCTATGTTGATAGTATTATTTTCTACAATAGTTAAGAAACCACCATGAAGAGATAAGACCGTTTCGTCATTTTGTGAATTGATCAGTATATTATGTTGATTTTGTGCATTATGTTTGAGAGATTCATTGCCTCGTGAAGCTTGTACATTAGACTTCGCTTGTGATTGTTTTTCTTTTGAACTCTGTATATCGTCACTTGTATTAAATGGTCTAGTTTCGACATCATCAGTGTTACTCCCTATATTTTGTTTTTCAAAATGCTTTTCATAATAATTCTTTACTTGAACCTCAGTTTTCGATTTTATTACGTCGGATATTTTTCTGAAATCTTTGCCGAATTCATTTAACGATTGTTCGAATAGACTAACTTCTCTTTTGTTCCAATAAGATGATATTTTCTTTTGTGATGTAATACGATCTTCACTTGTAATTGAGCTTTTATTTGGAGAAACTTCATGATCCTTTTCAACAAGGGTTTCGACTTGTCTTGGTCGACCTTTACTTTTTGATACTGAAACTAATTCCTGTTGTGTAGAAGAATGTGTATTATTATCATTAGAATTTCCTTCAAGTGACATCAGGGTAAGAACACGAGCTGCTTCATCAACACTATCGTCATCATTAACAGAATTTTGCTTCCGAGATATTTGTGCATCAAATATGACTGGTACACTACTATCATCATCGTCATTGTCCACACTAGGTGGGTCATGTAATAGGTTGCGCTTTTTCTTTACAGTTTCACTTTCTTCATGTTGATCATGATCCTTCATGACTTTTTGCTTTCTTCTCGGCTTCGAGACTCTGGTCTTTTTAGTAGCAGGTAATAATGCAATTTCTTCAGAAGACTCTTGTATAACATGACTTGATTCAGAATTATTAACGAATTGTTCTTGAAGTTTTGATTCGTTTGATAATATATTTTTATTACTGTTATGATGTTTCATCAACACATCCGGTGTTTCTGAAGGAATTTCTTCATTTAAGTTTGAATGATTATGAAGCTCTTGTTGCTCTATCAAAGGGGGATCCGTTTCATAGCGTATTCTTTCAATAGGTTTGTTAGAAGTCTCATTAGCTTCTTCAGAAATTTTGTCAATTTTTGTCGATCCTTCGTCGATATTTTCTGAAACTTTACTATTATTTATTATGCCAGAATCACTATAACTTATCGAGACAATGTTTTGAGAGTTATTAGGTGACGCATGGTTATTTTTCCTTGCTTTACTATTTAGAGCGATCATACGCTGCCCGCGACCATTTTTTGGGATTAAATCCTTCAAATTTAAATCCTTTTTATTCCGATAATAATAAATGACACAATCATTGGCAGATTTAATTTTAAGATGATCTGCAATTTTACCAAATTTTTTTGGAAAAGATTTGAAAAATTCATAGAAATATTCTCGTTCTTGAATTGTCCAATCAATATTTATGTCAACATTAAAATCATAAAAACATTCAGGATCCGATACGCATCTATTATTGTTAATGAATTTTGCTTGTTGTCTATCTTTCGGATCTAAAATCATGGAAGGAACATTTGCCCAAGTTTGGCATTTGCGTTGTTCATCCTGGAGTATTTTCATAACTTCTTCCATTTCAGCTTCAGATCTAACAACATCACCACGACGTCTTCCTCTATTTGTTCGAACTGGCCATCTGGCTGCAAAACCAGACGTAGAAGAATTTCCATCATTATCGTCTTGTTTCATTTTTCCTTTCGTCTTTTGTAAAGATTCAAACTTTTGCTTCCATGCATAATGAACTGTTTTCCATTCTTGTTGCAGTGCCAGTTCTTTTTGTTTAATATTCCATTTTTGATCCTGAAAGTCTTCCATCAACATTTGACGAAGTCGATTGTAATCCAAAATGTTCTGTTGAAAAAAAGGATATTCTGACAAATTTTTGTATATTTCATTAGTTTGTCCCCAAGATCCAAAACGAATAAATGAATCAAGTGGAATATCTTCTGTTTTTCCCCTGTTTTCCGAATAAATGATTTCCCACATGTTACTAGATTTGTCATTCTCTTCATGGTCATCGGTTACTTTGTCACTTTCTGGAAAAATATATTCGGTAAATACAGTTTCACTATTTTGAACATTATTTACATTATTTACATGGTTTACAGTTAATTCATTATTAATTGTTTGTTCATTAATGAGGGCTGACTCCATTTGTTCTACTTCAATTAATATGGCTTCTTGATGAAAATCAAAATTTACACGTTTATTCGATTTAGATTTTCGGTTTGCACGTGCGAGACTTTTTTCTTCAATGCGCCTTCTTTTTTGATCAAGAAGGCTTTTATAATGATCAATTTCATTCTCCACTTTCTCTATTTCTGCTCCTATAGTATTATAATCAATTTTATCATCTAATTGAAATGAACCATCGATAATATATTGGGATGAGGAAGTCGGTATATTTGTAACTTCTGAAACAGGTAAACTACAATTTTCGTGATTTGTTAGCTCACCAATTTTACTATTAAGATCATCTTGATGGTTGTTCAAGTCTTCGTCCATTTCATGAGACAGTACATTTAGCGATTCTTCATCATAAATGTGATTATTACTTATATTAATTTTGTTAGAAGTATAAATAGACTCGTTGTCTTTTTTCGATATCTCGACACGATCTTCTACCGAATCATCAACTGCGTCCGATTCTTCCATAGATTCGAGATCATCACTACAAATAGAAAGTTTATTTTGAGATTGTGATGGTTGTTCATCGTTTTCACCTGAACTTAAATCCATATCAGCAGTTTGATCGGTAGCCGTCTCAGAATCTGCTGCATCATCTTTTAATTTTTTATGATCTCGCTCTTTTTCTTCATTTATAGCAACTATACTTCTCCAGCCTGTCCAACCTCCTTTCTCGTTACTTCCATAACCCTCATTTTTTTCATCTGCACTATTATGGACATTCTCTGACTCTTTGAGAGATCTTTCTTCTAAGTTAGTTTCGTCACGGATTGATGTTCCGGTAGTATGTAGATTTTTATAAACATCTAATGATTCGGTTAAATTAGGTAACATTGATTCTTCAACCTGTTCTTTATAATGATTTATTTCATCCTCGTTCTCACTATTATTTTCAACCCGTTTTTGTATTGATATTTTTAGAGGACGTTTAGATGAAATAACACGTTCCAAATCTGAACGTTTCGGTGAAGAACCTCCTGAATTCCCAGTGGAGGATCTAGTTTGTGGAGATACTGATCGAGTGGATGTTTTGGTAGATCTGCTGCGATGGTGAGAAGGTGGTGGTGGCGAATTTGTTATTGATGATCTTGTAGATGGTGATGATGACCTTCTATCTCTTTGTCTCCAATGATTATGTCTAGTAGCCATGAAATATCTACCATTTCTTTCAGATTCTCCCGATTCACCTCTTGATAAAGATGTTTCATATCTTGAATCATGTGGATCATCTCTATAGCCAGGTCCTGATGATACACCAGTCCTACGATAATCCCAATCCCTTGGATACCTCTTTCTGTGATAATCTCGATCACGATAATCATAAGGGTCATGTTGACTATCTCGTTCAAAATGTGATATATTACTAGTACGATACGTTCGATCTCTATCTCGTCTCTCTCTATCACGTTCTCTTTCTCTTTCTCTTTCCCTATCACGTTCTCTTTCTCGTGAATAAGGACTTCTTCCACTGACCCATTCCCTTTCATCCGGATATCTATAAAATTCTCGAAAGCCATATTGATTACCAGGACCAGGTGAAAAATATTCTCTATGGGTAGCTGTAGGAATTGTTGGCGAACTACCTGGTTGACGAAATCGAACTTCTCTCGTAGGAATAAAACGATCGTCATATTTCGTTCGTGCCTGCAAATAAATAATTATTAATATACAAGATTATTGGGTTTCCTTTGTAAATTAAGTACACTACTTTCAAATTTTTTTTAAAAAAAAGAAATCAATTAAAACTTATCGTATTATTTAAATTACTTTGGTCACCCGGATTTTTATAGTAAAATTATTTAATTTCTATTCAATCGTAGCATGAAGCTTTGAATTACTATCAAACAAACCTAATAAATATTCGAAATTTCATTTTTTAAAATATAAAATCCGGATAACCAAAGAAATTTGTAAGACGCAATGTAAATGAATATTTAAATTTGATAATTATAAAACAATTAATTAATTTATTTATAAATTCAAAAAAAAAAATTTTAATTTTAAAACACTAATTTTATAAACGTAAAAATAGAGAATAAAGTAAAATAAAAAGATATAGTTACCTCGCTTATTAATGAAAAGCCAATTTCCGGGGCTGGAATTATATCAGGTACACTATTTCGCAACGGTATATTTCTACGTTCACTAAACGATGAATTAGCACCACCTTGAGGTATCCTATCCATATCATCATAATCAATTGGAGATCTTTGTCTAGGTCTTGAACTCCTATTAAGAGCTTGTGTTTGAGGTCGATCGTCTCTACATTATTGTAGAAATGAACAAATTTTTTAGGTCACCAAAAGTTTATAATTAATAGAATAAATTAACGAATCGTTTATTACAACAGTAAATTGTCAAATAACGAGTATACCTTTCCCTAGACGGTAATCTGAATCTTTCATTACGTTGATCTCGATCCTCACGATCTCGTCTAAGAAAATAATAAACGTACATTAGTAAAAATGATTAATCTAGACAAAAAGAATAACCAAATTACCTTGATATCCTGATGTCCTGTCCGGAAGAAGTGGTTGTTTCCATGACGTGTCAATAAAGAAAAATTTTACAATTTTTAAGAAAATAAATAAAATAAGAATATAATTTTTTTGATTACATTTACCTTATAGGGATAAGAAAGTTATACTAAAACGATATTCATGCATAATCATGTATGATGATGTATTAGAGTGGTCGTAAATCCAACTGATCTAGCAGACGACCAACTTTTAAGTTCGGAAGGTCTTTCGGATAACAATGACACTTGGACGTGATGTTTATGTAACATACCTCGGCATTTCCCGAATTATCTAGATTAGATAATCGAAAAAACACATCTTTTTTGTTGACTTTTAAAAAAAAATACTCAATAGAAAATTAAATAGAAAAAAAATATCGATGAATTCTAAGACAACACTTGAAGATTCGGTTAAAGAAACTACAGAAAAGGCTGTTGAAAACGTAGTCGAAAACGTGGTAGAGGATAGTGTGAATGAAACGGAAGAGCCTCACTTTACACTTACGATTAATGTTCCACAGCTACCTGGAAAAACTCAAGTTCTTGTAAGTGTGCCTTTTTATAGGTGTGTTTTCATTCTTTTTACTAATTCGGACATATATAGGCAAACGCAAGCGAACTTGTACAAGAAGTTAGACAATGGCTCACTGACTCACCGGAAACATGCATATATACTTGTTTCTCACTTTGTTACAAAGATAAACGCCTCGATGATTATAAGGAACTTCAAGAAGAAGGAATTACTCAAGATTGTGAATTAGATCTTATAGAAGGTATAATTATTATGAATAATTTCTATCAAGCGTTCGTTATATGATATTAACAGTTATCTTCTATTATGATCAGAACCTTATACGGAACGTGAAGCTCGTATTCACATCATGCATGTTAGAGAACTACTCGTTGGCCCATTTAAACAAAATACGTCGTCTGTTGGGATAGATCCTGGATTATCATTTTTTTCGGCTGTTTCTAATATTAATGGTGTGTAGTAGAAGTATTTCTTTTTTTTAGCTCATACAAGTTATTGCTTTCTTATCTTAAATCGCTTTGCAGAAAAGGCTACGAATGAACAACACCAAAATAATGGAAAAGTCAAAGAAAACTCTGAAGCCAAAAAAACACCCTTCGCGGATTACGATTTTTCAGCACCTTCATTAGCAAAGTTTGTCCCTAATAATTTTGGTAGATGCTCAATTAAGTGTTTAGACTCACTATATCTATCCGGTTGGAATCCTGTACCATTTGAACGTCGTCGTAGAGGTGCGAATTATGCCATCTTTGAAATTTATAAGAATGGATGCTTTCATATTAACATAATTTATATAAATATTCAGGTGATCTTTTGTATTTGACTACAACGACTATAGAGGGTGAAATTTTGCATATTACTTCAGCAATTAATGGATTTTTTGCCAACAAATCGACTATGAAAAACTTTGATCCAAATCCTCGCTCGGACCTTAAAGTTTATCATGCTCATTCACTTGTTTCCCTTCTTCAAGCAATATCTCCATCTTTTCGTGCCAATTTTAAATCTTTGCAAGATTTTATTGCTTTACATCATCCTTTCGAGACAATCCCAGTTAATACTTGTTTTCCTGCTTACCCTTGGGTCGTTAAACAATCTAAACATATTTATGATATGGGACGTGCAACCGAAATATATTTAAGTCTAGGTACTGATGCAGTTGATTCTCTCCGTGACTGGAACGATGAATTTCAATCTCAGCGAGAATATCCGCGAGTTGAACTAAAAGACCGTGTTCTACGCGAAAGACTTATTAATAAAATACAAGCTGATTTTACCGAAAGCGCTGTGAAAGGAGCAATTGCTGTTATAAATGGCAATGTAATTCCTTTTAATCCTCGTGACCCTGAGGAGGAACATATGTATGTTTATAATAACATTTTTTTCAGTAAAGCATTTGATACAAGAGGCACATTTGCAAAACTTGGCGGAAACGATGCAGCGCATGTAGCAACTGGTAAAGATTTAGAAGGTATACGGACTGTGAATGCAATAGATGTAGAGGGATTATATACCCTTGGATGTGTTGTAGTAGACTATAAGGGGATTAGAATAGTTGCACAAACTATTGTTCCAGGTTTGAAAACATTTCTTAATAGCTTGTTATTTTGTATTTTTCTCAAATTCTTCACTATATTCTTTCAAGGAATTTTTCGACGTCAAGACGATTCATCAATTGTATATGGGTACTTTGATAACGGACGTGACGAGCCTAGATTATGTTCTGATCCCGAATTTCATGAAATAGTTGGAAAAGCTGCAAAACCTTTACATCTTGCCGAGCACAGGTATAAAGAAATTTTTCTTTAATGTTATGTCTGAAATACGTTATCAGGTATTCTCAATGAAATAATATTGCTTGAAAATTTATACATACATATATATATATCTCTTAAGAGATCAAATCAGGATTTTGGCTTACTGTGACATGTTGGTTAATAAATTTATAAATTATTTCTTAATCTTGTAGTGTTTCTGATTCTAAAGAGAATACTGTCAAACTTTATACCTCTCTTGAAACTAAGGTAAAAATAGTAACGATTTGGTAAGTTTGGATGTAAGGAAATATTTAACTATTTATTTATTATAGGGTTTGATGGGGGATGATGGTCGTAGATACTTGTTTGATTTATACCGTCTCAATCCCATCGATATTGAATTTTTGGAAAATGAATGTGAAGATAAAGAAGGAAGTAACCTTCCTCGTTATCCTCATAAGTTGACTTTGTTTAGACCGGAATTAATTGAATCCTATTGGGATCATAAATCGAGATTATGGCTTCAAGAAATAGCAACAGCTAAGCAAAAAGTAACTAAATTATTGTTCTAATAAATTACGTGTATGTGATGATTGATTTCTATTTTTGATAGACACAGGAAGATTCTACTCCGGAAGATAATTCCTCAGATAATGAAGAATTTAATTTTACACTAAATCCAGATGCATTTACTAATTATAAGTCGCCCGAAGGTGAAGAATATGAAAAAACTAAGAAGATAGACGAAGAGAACGTTCGTAATGCGTCTAAATATTTAAGGGATACGGTGATCCGAATGCTAGTAAGTGTAAAGAAATAAAGAAATAGTCTTTATAATTTTAATTTAATATCACTCGATTTACTTTTTTGAAAATCGTAGATAATAGAATTTACTACATTGGCTGTAACTCCTGTTGACGGTTCTTCGCTCACGACGACAATGCATCGACGTGGTATAAACATGCGTTATTTGGGTATGATCGCAAATGTTATGGACGAATCACAAGATAAAAAGTTGAATCATGTAAAAGTAAGTTAAATCTTTTTTGGCATTTATTTAGGTGAATAATAAATTTAACTTATTTATGAATTGTTCGTTTGTTTTAGCATCTTGTTATACATGAAATGATTATAAGAGCATCTAAACGCATTTTACGCAGTCTTCTTCGTGAATTACCAATAACATATGTCCCATATTGTATTTCACATTTTTTGAATTGTTTACTCGGCGCTGATTATAATCCCGATCCTCAACCGATGGTATCTGATACCACCATTGGTATTGATAACCCCACTTATGCTTACCTAAATCTTACACCCTCCTTGCTTTTACAACAAATTCGTGATACGGTACTTATTCGATTTCGTTATAGCCTATCTGAAAATTTTATTAATGTAAATGTTCGTAAATTGCCACTTTTGAGAGAAATTTGTTTACGAGTAGGTATACAAATTGCTGCTCAAGGATATCATTTTGTAAATGTGAAAAAGAAATCCAGGAAGAGACTTACAACTTTTTTACCAGATGATATTTTGAATTTAATACCCATAGTAAAGCAAGCTAATCCCAGAGTATGTTTAAAAACAGAGCCTTTTTTTATTATTATAAAAATTATTATTTATTATGAAATATTCTTTAATTGAAAATCAAAATTCCAGAGTGTTTTCGCTGAAGAAACTTTCGAAGCTGGAAAATTAAGCATTGCAAGAGGTACATAACGATAATTTACTTAAGTAAGTTAACTCTATTAAATTTAATAATCTTTTCTTTCATTCAAGGCCATCGAGAACTTGGTGTTGATTTAATGGTGCAATCCTTAGCGTTACATGAACAAAGCTATGGATTTCTTCATCCAGCAACAGCAAAATGTTATGCGGCATTAGCATTATATTTCTATCATCACGATGATATAGAAATGGCAATTGATTTTCAAAAGAAAGCAGTTGTCGTCTTTGAAAGGACTTGTGGCGTTGATAGCGTAGACGCAGTTCATAGTTATGTAAGTTGCAAATTTTTAAAATTTATAGTTTAAGTGTTAATTATTAGAAATAAACAATATTTTCTTTTTTTGTTCGACTTTAAGCTTCATCTTGGTCTTTTCGAAAATGCTGTTGGTAATACAGAGTTAGGTCTTCGCTATATGAGACATGCAATGTATTATTGGGAAATCATTTATGGTCTATTACATCCAGATGGTGCAACAGCTGATGTGATTATTAAACTTTATTATCATAAACTGTGAAATTTAGTCTATTCATTCATTAAATTTTACTTACATTTTAGCAAAATGTCGGAATCATGTTGCAAAATATGAGAGATTTTGAAGGTAGTGTTAAATTTTTCGAACGTGCTAAAGACACAAACGAAATAATTTTTGGAAAAAATAACGTAATTACGGGAGAATCGTAAGTTGAGTCGTGTATTTTATTTTATGCTTTTAAATAAATTTATATATAATTTAATTTTAAATAGATACCACTTGTTAGCGAAAGCTTTGGCATTTGCTGAAGATTTTAAAGCTGCATTAATTGCCGAAAAGTCTGCATACAATATTTTCCACGCAATGGTAAGCAATGTAATTTTTGTAAAGACGGATCACTCGCATAAAAATTAATAATTTTGAAACTGACATTTTTTTAATTTAGTACGGTGCTGATCATCAAAAGACGAAGGAAACTGAACTTTTATTAAAAGATCTTACTTCAAATGCCGTTCATAATGTATATATACTAAATATGAAATTAATCTTCATTTCGATATCTAATGTATTTTGAAATTTTATAGGCTAAGATGGCTTTGCTTAAGAAACAAGATAAACAACCACAACCACAACCACAACCACAACAACAACCACAACAACAGCAACGCAAACCTACACCAAGAACAACCACAGTTCAGCTAAGAACCACACCGCATCATCTTAATGTTTCAACTCAAGTTAAAAAAAAGAAATTGTCAAAAAAGTAATACATTGTTAATCAGAAGACAATTTGGAATTCATTTTAACTTAATTAAACAATTTTAGCTTAAAGTATTAATAATAAAAAATCCAACTTTAAATAATAATATTAAAATATGCTTTGTTTTTAAGTGGATTTGATTTTTAAATATAATTCTTTGCGTAGCGAGGATCCTTGATTAAGGACATGTAGGGGTACGTTGATCAAATTTTAATTTTTACGGGGTCTGCAATCTCAGACTTGAATAAATTATAATTAGTAGAAGTATTTGCACCATTCTAGACATTAGAGGAATCCGAAGGAAAAGAGTTATATTCCTTTATTTCGTTTACTAAGTAAGTATTAATATACAACATCGATGAAGGATCATTAAATGAAAGATAAGAATATATTTAATTACTATAATATTATAAAAACTGCTATTCTAATTCATTCCTATAGTTTTAGTAAGAAAATTCGTTAAGTTCCGTAAAACTACTTCAAATGACTTTAATTCATTTTTTTCACTTACACCCATATCTAATAATTTTTTTACTACACGTGTTACCTTTAATAACCTTTCAAATACTTCAGTAAATAAATCTTCTACATCTTCCTTGTTTCTATCTTCAGAAAAGAAGCACGTAGTTAATTGAGAAGTTGCCAATACGAAACTCATCTCAATTATAATAATAGACGATTTCCAAGTAATTTGCCAGAATTTCAAATCACTAATACTATTAATAATATTAGTGTCAAGTATGTATTCCCACAATTGAATTAAAGTCATGCCGTGATCTATTAATTCAAATAGTGTCGCAATTGTTGCTGGATCTTTATCTGATACTTTCATCAACGGTTCAAAATAAACAAGTTGATCTGACCATGACGGTATAGACATATGAAAAACATTATGCGATTCAGTCAGAATAATATAGGTAGCCAGTATATTTCTGTTAATTGATAAGAGTTTTTGTTGTACCCTTTGTAAAAATATATTCATTTCAGATCCTCCACTGTCTGATGATGTTAAATCGATATCCGGTAAAACATTTTCAAATGCTAACTTAATTCCTCCAGATAATAGGGTTGCTGATTGTTTTGTTTCCTCTGATATTAAAGGTATCATCACTCTTGAAGAATATTTTGGATGTGTGAAAAGATAAGTAAGTTTTGCCAAAAGTATTAGCAAAGGATCTTCATAATAAACTAAACATTCACTTGCAATATCCAGTTCTTGAGTATTTAAATGTATTGATAAATGATAAAATAATATTGTAATGTATTGTATCTCCTCCAGTTTGAACATATTGGTAGGTAATTCACATTCCATTGCTCGTTGAATTTGTTTTTTGTAAAGATTGATAAATCCAACAACGGATCTCAAGATAACACTCAAGTCTTTTCTCTCAACTGTTCGTAACATAGCAGTAATGACCGCTAACATTAAGCACCAAATTTTATGCCAATTCTCTACTAAATTTGGTTCAACTTTCCCTTCTTGTAATTCTGACGATAGTCTATTATTACAAAATGCCGCCATGACTCCATCTCTAAACAATTGCATCGCTCCAATCGGAAAATTCGCCAATGTCAGTAGAAAATATATTACCCCATCAGAAAATTTAGGTCTATTTTTCCATGGTACTGACATTGAATAAACAAACATTTCTAAAAGTAAGTTAATAATTTTTTTTTCAGTAAGTATACCTAAACATATTGAAGGATATGGATTACATAATGGTTGTACAAGATAATCTAGTGCTGTTAATACTATTAAAATGTCTTCTTCCCGATTTTCATCAATCCCATCTTTTTTAGTCATTGAAACTAAAAATTCGCATAATTCTGAAAGGAGCGATTGACAACTTTTTTGAAATTGTGCCAATACTTTATCATTACTTTTTAATATAATATTAGAATCATGAAGCGCCCGTAAACATAATATAAATGATTGTAAAATTGGCCGATAAGTTTTGAATGTAAAATGATTTTCACCCAAATTTTGTATCGGATTAATAACACTAGTTAGACCATTATACAATGATGTAACTAATTCAGCATAAAGAATTATTCTATCCCGAGTTTGATCTTTTGAAATTATAAGTTGTTCCATTGAATGTAATAATAAATCTGCAAGATCGTCACGAATAGTAATTTCAACATTATGGCCACGACGAATTTCTTCCACAAGTCGTTCTGCGGTCATCCCTAGTATTAACTGAGATATATCGTTTTTCTGTTCGGTGATCCAAAATCCATCAGATAGTATATAAGATGCGATTTCTATAAAATATTTCCAAGATTTAAAAAGAACCACCTGAGCGTTTATTTTTGACACGTTATGAGATTCTTCAAAGGATGATTGGTCGATATTCGTAAACTTGTCAAGACAAAATTCTAACATATCTTCTTCGAGAATCTCTTGGAGAATTTCTCTTATTCCCTCTGCAGGTAACGATTTGAAAAATTCGCTACGACTTTTGTTTCCTTTATTCCTCATCTGGTTTGCAATAAGACAAAGTTCACGACCCAACAACCGGAATAAGAAACCTTTAATATTTTGTCCACAACAAATTTTTTCAACGTTAGCGGTTGATCTACTAGCAACAGTTCCTTGAGATAATCCGAATGATTCGTTTTCATTATCGTACAATTTCATACGTAATATTTCTGATATACTATCCCATAATTCATTATTTTCACGTATTTTTTTTAAAATTATGAATTCACCTTTACTAACATTTTCCCATAATGTGCTTAGGAATCGTACAGCAGCAAGAAGCACTCTTGATTCATTAGCATAAACTTTTTTCCAATCTCTCAAAAGATCAATGATAACATCAATAATATTAACTGAAAGTTTAATTTTCTTTCTTTTACCTGTTTCTTTTCCTTTACCTTTACGGTCTAACTGCCTAGAAATTAAATCAATCCCACCAAAAATTGACAATCCAACATGAATCTTGGTTGAAACTGTAAAGAAATCCAAAATAGCTACTCGTAAATCCTTAACATTGATTTCAGACGCAAATCGATCTATGAACTTATTATATAAAATTATTGTTTCAGTTTCATTACCAAAGAGCCCACTTAAAGATGATTGAAATAGTATAGATGTATTAGAACATGAAAAGAGCAGTGTCATCAATTCGCAAGATAAAATAGAAACTCCCAATCTATGCGGATATGATACGTATGAAGAAATAATAATTATCAACTCTTTATTAAAGTTGACATTTGTCCTGTCTAATATTGTTAACTCTAGCCAAGAAATTTCCGAAGTTTTTAACTTATGAATTCTAAATAATCTTAAAAGAAATGCTAAAGCCAATTCCAGCAATATGTCGGATTTTTCCAACCGAGAGTCGATTGTCCTTTCATTATTAATAGAGAAATCTTTATTTTTTTTAATAATGTAGAATAAGGGTGAAATATGATATAAACCTTCATTCATCATAAAATGATTCCATAGGTATTCCTGAAGAGGGTTTCGTAAAGGATCTTTTGTTATATCAATTATAGGATCATAATAATTAGGAAGTTCGGATCCCAGAGGGCAGCCTATCAAAATTTTATTGAAAATATTCAAACATTTAATTCCAATTTGAATATGCTCAAGTTCATCTTTGTACCTCCAACGATCATAGGATACAAAAATAACATTCAGGATATAAGAGGTAAAAGAAAGAAGAATGTCCTTTAAGTCATCTTGATCCTGTTTCAAATCGAAATCATCCACATGACTAAAGAATTCAATAGCGAGATCTAAAACAGCTATCGTTATTGGATAACGACCTACAACACATTCTTGCTGTAACAATAGATGATGTAATTTACATACAAATTGTGAATTATCGTCCATCCAATCATTCGAAGTTAAATTTGGTAAAAATCCCGATTTTAAAAGATATGACACGATCCTACTATTAAAATACGGTAATAATACTTTCACACATCGTAATCCTGCAGTAACGAAATCGAGGGCATCAGGAACGTTATTCATAATATATTCGATAATTGCAAAGATTGTAAATGCAAGATCATTATGAGGTTTATTATCTTGAAAGCATGTCTCCAAATGGTTCAATATTTTTTCAATCAAATCCGGAGAGTTAGATAAAAGTGCGTATAAAAGTTGCAATATTTCCTTGATTCGAAACGTAGTTGGATCATCGGTTAAAGTAGGATCATAATCAAAAGGGTTCCTTCCCTGTATTAAAGGGAATGATTCCAACATCTCCAAAAAAAGTTGCCATCCAGAATATTTAATTTTCCATTGAACTAATTTATTTCCATTGATCTGTTCAATCACGTGACCGGCTGTATTTTCTGGAATGGTAAATGCAACTTGATAAACATTTTCAAAAAGCTTGATTGACTGTTTAGCATAAACTATATTTTCATTACTTATATCAAATTTAAGTTGTTCATCTCTAACCAAATAACAACACTGACGAAAATTTTCCAATAAGACAAATATTTCCTCTGCCGAATCCCTGTCACCAGATAATGCAGTATATAATCCCATTAATGGGTGAAAATTTTGAGGAAATCTAGAAATCGCCCAATCAAATAAAGAAATTCGTTTTTCATAAAAGGAATCCTCCTTAAAGAATTCACTGCATGGACCACCTTCAACAAATATTTGTGCAAAACAATCCACTAGGAGTTGATGTTTTGGAATCTCTTGTATTTTAAATGCTTCAAATATTGAAATAAAATAAGTTTTAAAAATTTTCTTGTATCCCTTTACGTTTAATTCCTCTGGTCTGAAACATGGACCTATAAAAATACTATAAATAGAATCTAAAACATTCAAATCGTAAGCTTTTGCAGCATTTGCTGAAATCATACTATTAAAGTAACTTTCTAGATCTTCGTATTCATTTGGCCAATTTGTTTCATCGTAAAAATGCTGTATATGAGTTAAATATGAAGCCCATAACCAGAGAAATATTCCATTAGAAGGATCATTATCCATATTTAATGCTATCTCAGTGACTCTTCTAACATCATTTGATGAAGCTGCTCGTTTATTTTTTGCATGAACAGATGGAAAAATTTCTGTGAAATTGAATTCAACTAGAGTCATTATAACTATAAGAATTTGAGTAAAATGATTGACTTGAGTTAACATGTCATGTCCATTCGAGTCGATATGCAGCGTAAGGAATTGATTATATCCAAATTTTGTTTGCATACAATGAGTCAAAAATCTTGTCAAATATTTTTTTGTTGATTGTTCAGAAATTTGTCCTTTATATATCAAGCATAATAATTCTAATAATTCTATTTGTTCTTTAATATATTGACTTGAAAAACTAAAATCTTTCATACTTTCTGGTATAAATGCTTGTACACCAATATCAGCCAGATCTTGAAATTGATCAAATATTCGATCTATAAATTCATCTAAATCAAGATTACTTATAAAATCTTCTGCTGAATCATAATAATACCAATTTGTATCTTCATAATAGTAAAATAATATACTCAAAATCTTAATTAAATTAAGACGTTCTTCATAATAAAATTCTATTAATTTTGATAAATATCCTTCATCATTAAACTTGTTATAATCATCATATTCTGATTCGAAACTCTTCATCAAAAAGTGTGTTGCTCGCACGTCCAACTGAAGGGCTTCACTAGCTAAACCTTGTAAAGTACCATCATTTTTAACATTCGTATTATCAAAACAATCCAAGCACACTTTTAGTGATGAACTGTGATATTTTATTATTTCTTTCATAGCATTAGGTGGACAACGTATGTCTGCTTTTTCTAAAGCAAACCGTAAAGCTCGAAAGGATCTGTTGTTAAGTTAAAAGTAAAAAAAAAATAAAGTAATTAAACTTCAATAAAAAAAAAACTTATTTATCGTGCTAGACTAAGAACTAATAAAAATGTAACAATATAAAAAAGAAAAAAAAGAAACTCAACCGTTTATAACGGTCAAACATCGCCGGATTAACAGATAGATCTGACAAACTTTTCGCAGTTCCAGTACTTTCGCCATTTTTACGTGAAATATTATTTAAAGATAACAGAGACATGATTTTTTTCGAACAAATCCACTATGTAAAATCTATATATATATATAACATATTGGTGTAATACCTATCAGAATGTAGATCCTAACACTGGATGATTTACAATGATAATTCTAATTACATAATATTCCTTTTTTTTTTATCCTTGTTCACATTTAACGATAAACAACGCGAAAAAAAGGACACAAATGATTTATTTATTTAATAAAATATTATATTTTCACGTAGTTAACGCGACGAGTATAAAGAATACAAGAAGAGAAAAAAAAATAAAAAAGAGAAAAAGGAAACTTAAACAATTAAAACATATTCTAAAAGGAAAGTACTAATAAAGAGCTAAGAACTAATAAAGAACTAGGAGAATTATCAAGAAGTTTATTGCTTATTATCGGTTGGGTTTTGAATATTTGAAGCAGCAGCTTTTGAATCAACAGAAGGAACGGAATCATAAGCAGGTGGAGGAACAACGGTGTAAGCAGGAACAGGAGTATAATATACAATATAACTTGATCCTTCAATATCACCATATTGTTTTTCAACCTTAAGTCTTTGATAATAAGCCCAAACTGCCATACAAAAATGAAGCTATGAATTATTCATAAAAAAAATAGTTGTCAGATAAGTGAATGAATTTATAATCACCATAAAAAAACCAAAAGTATTTATTTTTGTTTATTAAAATTACTCAATTACTCACATCAATTATACAGCTTATTGCAAGCATAACGACCATAGTTGAAACGGTTTTAATATACCAATTCACACAAGTTCCCATATCCATATCAATATCAGGTTCTTCAATTAATTGTTCACAAACATCTTTATTAAAATAAAATGCTACAACTGAAAATACGATTGAAATTGTGAACCCTAACATAAGTTGCCACCAATAGAATGTGGCAAAAATTCTAACATATTTAGCATTATTCTAAATTCAAAGTTTTTATTTAGTACATTAAATAAATATGTAATAAACATAGTTAAGAATGCTTACCTTTAATACACCTGCGATACCTGCAATACAGGCGAAAGTAGCAGCTAAATAGTATGTAGATAAAACACTGTAAAAGAATCCAAAGTTACCCGCCAAGATCGATAAATGATACGCATTGGATAAATAAGATAACTGTGAAATAAAATGAAATAAACAAATATAAAACAGTATGTTAATCAAGATAAACTACTTAATAAATATAACTTTCAACGAATACTTACAGTCCCAAGAGAGGCTAATATAAGAGTAGCAGTCCTAAATTTTATAAAAAAAATATTTTTAAGTACATGTAAATAACGTTATTTTAACTTATTATAAAAACTTTAGAAATTGCTTTACCTAAGACCAATACAGAAACAACACTTAGACAACATAGTATTCAAACTTTGAAATAAATCTTATGATATAGAAAGTAAAAATCTAAAAACGAAAATGTCAGAGAATGTACAAATTTAATAAACATCCGGCGCAGCGCCGCAGCACAGCAGGGTCAAAGTTTTTCCGAGCGCCACAACATAATTCTGGCTTCAATCTTGAGCTTTAATTGTAATGGAAGCATTTTTTTCATCAATCGACCTTCCAAATTACGATCCTGATAATTGGGAAATAACATTCTCGATGTTATCTCGTCCGTGTAAATCATTTAATGATATCAAGAAATTGATTATATTTTTTTCTTCAATAGATTATACATCGGAATCATCTCTTTTAACTTTATTCAGCGAAAATAATGAGAATTTACCTAAATTAGATCAAAAACATTATGAAGAAATAGTATTTCCTGAATTGGTTAATATAGCATTAGAATTACCTAAACATTTTCCTTGTGGTAAAATAATTTCAAATGATACTCATGAAAAAACGGAAGGATTTGAAAAAATATTTTTAACACGAAGAAAAATTATTTGTTTGTTATCACACATGTTCTTATGTACTATGTCAGATAAGAAAACCCATCTGGGATCATTTAAAGAATGGAATTCAAGTGAATTACCTTCCGCCAAACTTTATTTAAAAGTATTAATGATTTATTTTAATAGGATAATAACAAATAATTACGAAGTTGATATGAATGATGAGATGGTAATTTGTCATAAATCATTAAGTGACGAAATGATTCCGATATGGGCAAATTCCAATATTTCTTTAATAAATTCGATTAAAACAAATACTTCCGATATTCCTGGTAAATTTGATGAGATTGAAATTGATCCATCAAATAAATTAATTGGATTTGGAAAGTCTGGTACAGCAGAAGAAATATTATTTGGTTGTTCACCAGAATTATGTGTTCTTACATTATTTTGTAATTCAATGTCAAATAAAGAAACTATATTAATTAAAAATGTTAAAAAGGTAATACAACATTCAGGATATGGTCCATTTAAGGTTAAATATAAACATGAAATTGAAAATTGGTGGAAATTATCAAATCAAAAAGTAAGATGCATTATTGCTATGGATGCATCTGAATTTGACCATATTGATTCATTAAAAAATTCTTTAATATTACAATTACAAGATAATTCATTAATTAGAGAATTAAATAAAGCCTATTGTGGATTTTCTTGGAATCAAAATTTCAAAAATATTAAAGATATTGGTATTGGATTTTGGGGATGTGGTACTTTTGGTGGTGATAAAGATATTAAATTTGTTATTCAATGGATTGCAGCTTCTCAGATTAATACTAATAATAATATGAAATTAATTATATATACTTTTAATAATATTGATTATAAGCAAAGAATTATAAGATTTATTGAAAAATATAAAAATTCTTTAGTAAAAGATTTATGGAAATTACTTAAAAATTATGAAAATTATATTATAAATTTTAATGATAATGAAGAGCAAATTTTATCTTTATGTACCTGGGTTTTTAAAATTTGATCAGTTTTTAGAAAATTCTTTTTTTCAAATAAATAATTTTATTTATTTTTTAATAATAAATTATTTTCAAAATAAATTTGTAAAGTTACTAAGATTTTAAATTTATTTGAATATTATTTTTATTTTAATTTAACATTGTTTCAATTAAATCTAATAATTTAATACAATATAATTATTAGATAAAAATTATTTATAATATATAGAATTATATAATTTATAATAAAATTTGAACTTATAATAATTTTATACATATTGTTCAAATTATTTTAGGCTGTTATAATTATAAGTAAAATCCCAAATTCAATTATAATATCCAAATTATTTTGGCACTTTACATAGTAAATTATATAGAATTACAGCATCCCAAATTATAATTATGCCATCCTAAAATAATTTAAATAACATATATAGTTATGATTTAAATTTAAATATATAAAGTTATATTAAAATTTTAAATTTAGATCTAAATTATATACTGTATATATTCTTTAAAATCTTAGCAATTTAGACAAGAAATTTATTAAAAATTATAATTTTTTTTCATTTAATGATTTGAAAAAAATTTATCACTAAAAAAAAATTGTTGTAAAATATACTAGCTGTTTCCTTATTTTTACCTTTTGCTTTTTTTTATTTTTGTTTTTGTATATGGGGCTCTTTTTTGTTTTTTTTTCCTGTGTCTATTTTCTTTTAGTGTGAAGATACATTTAAACTAAATTTATTAATGATCTCTCATTGCACAAAAGGGTTAATGGCCTATTTTTATATTTTATGATGTTATACATCTATTTTGTATGAAATCTGCCATCAAAAAATTTTTTGGGGTGCAGAATTGCAAAAATCTATGAAATTCACAGATCTCTGCTTTTTTTTGTCATTTTTTTATGCATTTCTGCAAAGTTCTGCAAACTTTGCAACTTTGCAGATAATTAAATATTTTTATTTATCAAACACCGGTCATGTCATAGATCGGCATAGGGACTTTTTTACTATGAAATTTGTGTAACAGTAAATTTTTACTCCATTTCACATAATAATATATACTGAAATTTTGCACATAAATTCAAAATGTTTTAAAGTCTTTGTGAGTCAATTTTTATTGAAATTGAATACATATTGAAAAATTTTTATTAATGATAACTTTTACATTTTATTTAATATATAAAAGATTTTTAAATTTGAAAAATATTTATTTATTATTTGATTACAGTATGTAATATATGTCAAATATTCTTTTTATGCTATTAAAATTAAATTTATGCATGTAATTTTTGCAATGTTAATACAGACAAACTACAGAAAAAAACAAAAATCATGGATTTAATAAAACATTTATTATCAAACTAACCTTTTACTCACTAAGCATTTCGATTTCTTGTAAAAATTTACATGTATTTGAGTACTTTAAATAATATTTAGTTTTCATACAAACTTGCATCTGGGGTTGAAGTCAAAAAAGTAGGAAAAGTTAGCCTAATATAAACTTCTCAAATAAGCATTATTTTGTTAAATAAAAGGTTGAAACGAGTAGGTAAGAACCTGAAGAATAAAAGTTTACTAAGGTCTGAAAAGGCTTTACTTAAGAGAAAACTTATTAAAGCCGCACGAATATTTTTTCTGTTTTGGCACTCAAATGTTCGATTTAAAGTTATTCCACTCCATAGTAACTCTAATTTATTGACAATAGGTGCAATATAATGATTAATCTTGTGCAAGCTTACTTCGTTCAGTCCTGATAGTAGACCGAGAACCAGCAAATTTTCATGCTTAAACCGAATGTCACAGGGTAAATTACAAATAGCTGTGTAAATTACTCCAATACTATAAAATGTACTATCGTAAGGCTGGAACTAATTAAGGTTTATCATTAGTCCTAGATGTAAATTGGCTACTTCTGGTCAGAAAAATTTGGCCGAATTTTCATTATCAGTTTCTCTGAATGTTTTCCAAATTTGACCGTTATATATATCAGTCAGTATGTTATCAAATCATCGACAATTTGACCAATGTTGAAGTAACCGTTCAAAGTGAGGTCAACAATATAGAACTTCCAATTGTTGATGAATCGGTACAAACGGATATATTAATTCTGACTTTTTAACCTCTCTCTCAGCTAAGACCGTTTGACATGATTTCATCTTTCGAGACACCAAATTTGGAAATTCGACGTGACTGCATCTTATAATACCGATACTGTCATTTTTTTGAATTTCGTCCATGTCTGTCTTGTTATATAATTTATGACATTTCGGACATGGCACGAAACTATGGAAACGATCTTTCAAGCCAAGTTGAATTCTTGCCAGATATAGAGAGTCAGGAAAGCTATTGTAAATATCTCTGCCGATTTCTTTTAACATTATTTTCATGAATTTTAGTTGAGATTCGGTCGCTGTTTCAGGGAGATTGAACTTTTTTCGAAAGGTCATTATCCACAATAAAATCCATGAAAATTTATCATCGATTGTCATTTTTTCTTCCTCTTGATATGATTTAAAATCTGGCGGTGAATAATTTTCAAAAGTATCGGCAAAAGTTCCTCATCTGACTCATTGCCATCAGAAGAAGAAGAAGTATCAGTATGTTGTTTATAATCAGAATTGCTCAAATCTTCTGTTTCTGAATGTTCGAGCATAATTTGTGGGCGATTTGCGTAGCTTCTTGTATGGCTTCGAGGTAAAAAAATATATTCATTTTCATTGTATTCTGGAGTTGTTGAATTATCCTTTTCATTTAATGGAATTGTTGTTGAATCTTCTTCAAAAGGAGTTATTACCGAAATTTCTTCATTTCATGGAGATATCAAAATATCTTTATTTATTGGATTTTCTTCTAACGAAGTTATTGTCGAATCCTCTTCTTGATTAATTAGTAACAATGAAGTCAAACTACTATTAAGATTCGAGTCAGTTGTGTTTTCCGCCGCTTCATGAAGTATTTTGGTTCATAATATAACCAGTTTTCCATTACATTTATCACAATAACAAGGGACTTTAGTTTTTTTTTTGCTAAACCTTTTAGAAGATAGTTGGTTTGCTATCTTTTCTGAACCCATAATTTGATTAATCGATCTTCTTCTAATCATGTTTTATAAAATTCAACAAAGAATTGGTTATAATTAATATGTACTTTAAAATTTAACGAAATTTTGACAAATGAAGTCAATTTTTCTCTTGAAATTAAAATTTTATGAAATTTTTTTTTTAATTTGAAATTTTCGGTTAAATTTAATCCATTAGTAACTATTGATTTAATAAAAGTTTAATTTTGAGATTTTGATTAATTAAATTTTCAATCATGAGAATTTTTTTTTAATTTGAAAATTTCGGTTAAATTTGATCCAGTAGTAATTGATTTAATAAAAGTTTAATTTCGAGATTTTGATTAATTAAATTTTCAATCATGAGAATTTTTTTAATTTGAAAATTTCAGTTAAATTTGATCCGTTAGTAATTGATTTGATAAAGTAATAAAAGTCTAATTTCAATTAACTTTTAAATCAAATTTTGGTTTTATTTTTATCAAATACACTTTTTCCCAGGAAGCTTATTTTGAATTTTGAATTTTATAAAGCTCTATCAATCAAATTTTTTTCGCAAAAATAATTTTATTTTTTGATAAATAATTCTCATAATTTTTATAAAATCTGCTTATAAAGCTCCATCAATCAAATTTTTTTCGCAAAAATAATTTTATTTTTTCAATAAACAATTCTTGTAATTTTTATAAAACCTCAATACATTTTATATTGATCGTCAAACGTAACTTTTATATAAATTGAACAATATTTTTCGTCATTTTGAAAGAAAGTTCTACTTTATTTACTAATTTTACTATTCTTCTGTTTATTAAAATCTACTATAAAGAATGAAACGATCTGGAAAAAAAAGTGTCAAAAAAAATTGTTAAAAGTCTCACAAATAAATTTCAGCACAAGAATCTGCAAGTTCTGATTCTTCTAAACAAATGTCAATATCGAAACAACAAGAATCCACAGCTTTTGGCTCTATCAAAACCCAAAAGCAAATGTCAAAACAACGGGAATCCAAAGCTTCTGGCTCTACCAGAACCCAAAAGCAAGTGTCGAAATAACAAGAATCCGCAGCTTTTGGCTCTACCAAAATCCAAAAGCAAACGTCGAAATAACAGGAATCTGCAGCTTCCGGCTTTACCAGAACCCAAAAGCAAGCGACAAAACAGCAAGAATCCGCAGCTTTCGGCTCTACCAGAACTCAAAAGTAAACATCAAAACATCAAGAATCTGCAGCTTCTGGCTCTACCAGAACCCAAAAGCAAGCGACAAAACAGCAAGAATCCACAGTTTTTGGCTCTACCAGAACCCAAAAGCAAGCGAAAAAATAGCAAGAATCTGCAGCTTCCGGCTCTACCAAATTCCAAAAGCAAACGTTGATACCAGAAACTTTGGAAAATAAGGGGCCATTTCATTTAGTGATACCATCCAGCTTGTACCAACAAAGCAGGATGTTATTACCAATTTGTAATGTAACCGTACAAAGAGAACCAACTCCATTTACACGTACCGTACCTCATAGGAGTAATATCCATCATAGGAAATTAACGCCAGTACGCACCGAACCCTATTATAGGAGTAATGTCCACCATAGAGAATTAATGCTAATTATTCGTACTGAAATCTATAGGAGTAATTGGACTAGAGATGTAAATGGTGAGCTACAATTGATTTTTGTATTCATTTTAGAGTTCTGGTTGACTTTAACGTTTTTTTAGAAATGGTTGATCTCCAAGAAGAAAATGCCTATTTACGGGAAAGAATTGACGAATTAAATCGGCAACTCGATAATGCAAATGGCGAGTTGCGTTGTATAACAATATACTTAGCCAGAAAAATGACAGCTTGCGTCACCGACGTTCATTTGACCTTCAAGATATCGAATTTGAAGAAGATCAATGACTATCAAAGCGTAGGAAAGGAAAAAATACAGTGCGCGATTCTGGAGATGAAATGGAAATAGATGAAGAAAAAGCTAGGGTTCGTCCAAAAATCCTTTTTTAATGTATGCTTTTAACGCTCACTAAACCAATATTTTATTCAATTTAGGCTGAAATAAAGACGGTTCTAAAAACTTTTCTGATTGAACTAGAATTAATATATGATGAAAAGTTTAGCAATGAGTCGAATGATTTTTTATTTTTTATTTGTTTTATTTTTTTCATAATAGGATTGATTTTTTTTCTAATAATAATTAATAGATTTATTACGAAATATCTTGGACTAACACGCTTTCTCTCTTCAATCTGCATAACTGATATGAACGTGAAATTATGATGATGAGATATATAATATCGTCTCTCATCATCCACAAAATGCTTCAA
This sequence comes from Rhizophagus irregularis, assembly GCF_026210795.1. NCBI lineage: Eukaryota > Fungi > Glomeromycota > Glomeromycetes > Glomerales > Glomeraceae > Rhizophagus > Rhizophagus irregularis. The sequence goes on along the minus strand of NC_089451.1, from coordinate 75,876 downwards.
ATTGGACCTATGTGGAGCAGAATACGCTGGCTGATACTGACTTTTATGAGCCAGAAACGCCGATTCAAATGATGGAGAATCTAATAATGGCGGAAGATGTGAAAGTGTTAGCAAAGATGGACAAAATAGAGGTAATAGAAAATTCAGAACTAACAGGAATAGAAGAATCAGAACCAATGGAAGAATTGGAACTAATGGGAATGAAAGAATCAGAACTAATTGGAGTGGAAGAATTGCTGAAAACGGAAGATGAAATAGACAAATGGTATAAATTTGTACTTTAATTTTATTTTCGTAGGAAATTTTTATTATTTGAGTATTATTTTAGTATTATTTAGTATTATTTTCATTATTTTTGTATTATTTTAGTATTATTTTCGTAGGAAATTTTTATATTATTTTTGTTATTTTTGTATTATTTTAGTAGTATTTTCGTAAAAAATTTTTATATTATTTTTGTTATTTCCGTATTATTTTAATAGTATTTTCGTAGGAAATTTTTATTATTTTAGTATTATTTTAGTATTATTTTTGTATTATTTTTGTATTATTGTTGTAGGAAATTTTTATTATTTTCGTATTATTTTAGTATTATTTTTGTAGGAAATTTTTGTAGGAAATTTTTGCGAATTAATTGATTTAATTAAAATAATTGGTAAATCAATCAAAATAAAATTGCTGTTTTAAAACTTAAATTTGCTAAATTTCGTCAAAATTATTATGGTCGATTTTATTTATTTTTGCAAATCAGCAATTTAAATCAATATCAATTTTTAGACAAATAGTCAATTGTTTATGATGAATTTCATTTGCATGGCAGATTCGAATTTTATTGATATGTACAGCCAATTTTTTTCAACTAATTCCGAAACTTTGCCAATTTCTAATTGCGAGTGGCAGGCATTACGGTGCAAATCGTCTATAAAATTGTTGCCAATTTTTTTGGTATTGATCAGCTAAGGTCAGACCGAATTTCGTCCAATATTCGGCAATTTAAAATTTTGCCAAAATGGACTATTCTGACCAGTGCTTCTAACACTTTTGAAACTAATGCTTGTGATTTCACCAGCATTTTCATTTTTGAAGTTTGTGTTTCTACTACTATAAACACTTTTGCACTAAATACTTTTTCTGCCAATTTCAATGTGGGTGATCTTGCTGTCTACTGATACTTTTTCTGGTACTACTACCGGTGGAGCTTGTATAGATGAATTCAATTTGATACTTTCATTATCAGTGCTTTTATTAGCTATCGGTAACACTTGTGGAGGTGAATTCAATTCATTATTTTTATTAGCTACTGGTGGCACGTTCAGTTTATCACTTTTATTAGCTACAGCAGGTAACACTTGTGAAGGGGAATTCGATTCGACACTTTCATTAGCTACCGGTAGCGATTGCGAAAGTGAATTCAATTTGTCACTTTCATTAATTACTTATGGCACTTGTAGAGGTGAATTCAATTCAGTACTTTTATGATAGCTTAATTCTCCTATTATAGAGTCTGAATTTGCAATATTAGCAGTCTGAGAATTATTATTACCTATAAAATTAAGATGTAAATTATTATAAAGTTTTGTAATCAAGAATAATTCTATAATTGACAAATATGACTTACAGAAATTATTAATTTTTGTCATCCAGTAATTCCAGTTATCAATATAATAAAAATAATCTTTCATCGTATTCCAGCTGTGATAAGCTGGCAATGTCATACTGGCCCATGTTATATTTGAAATAGTAATATTATTTTTTATGTAATTCTGGTTACCAAATTTTTCAATACATCGCAAATTTAAATTTGCCCAAATATTTTCTGCTGTATCAAAAGTTGTGAGATTGTTCATTGCCAAATCACAGTTTATAACGCGAGCAAGTTCCAAGTTATTAGACTCGCAATATAATGATGAGCGAGGAATTGATGTTGAAGATTCAAAGGGAAATGTTTGGGTGTTGAATAATTTAACAATTGTTTTAAGGATTCATCAACATTAGAATCAGTATCAGCTGTACCAGTTATGTCACTTGAACACGTATTTTCTGCCATTACTGGAGTAGAGTACTTTTGCAATTTATTCTATTATTAGAAATTAACAAAGAAAGGTAAAATATAAATTTTATAAATTAAAAATTAATATCATTTTTATACTTTACCTCTAATCTAACATTATGATTCAAAACTAATTCGTATTTACTTTTATATGATTCATATAGAGACTTGTAATGCTAAAGTTCAGCCAGATTATCCTGAAAAAATAAAAATAAAAATAAAAATAAAATTACAGTTGTCCAGGAACAAAAAAAAAGACGAAAAAAAGGTGGATTGTCCAGAGACAAAAAAAAAGCGGCAAAAATAAAAAAAAAGTGGACAAAGTTATTCAGACAAAAAAAAGCGGATAAAGACGAAAAAAAAAAGTGGACAAAGTTGTCCAGACGAAAAAAAAGTGTCTAAAACTGAAAAATGGACAGAAACAAAATAAAGGGGAAGAGGACAAAATTATCATATACCTTATTGATAAATGTAAAATTTAACAATGATTCCTTCAGATCAAAATATATATGACCTTCATTTTTTTTATATGACATTCTTACTCTATTTTGCTCGAAAGTACACGAATCAATTTTTTCATTCGTCTTTGTCCAAACAAGAAAAAGTACTGTTGAAATTAAGCTTTCATCATCGTCAGGTAAATAAACTTTTTTCTGCGAATTTTTGAATTGAGAACTGAATAGGGTGTTTTTAACATTTCTAATATATTTATTCAATATTTTAAAAGCTGATACTTTATTTTTTATTTTTAAAATGAAGAGGGAAGAAAGCAATTTGGATACTAAAAACTGTAAAAACTGATATTTATTTGATTGATCAAATAATAACATTTGATAACGTGATTATTTTGATACATAATTGTATATTGTAATACATTTGATAGAATGAGTTTGATATAATGATATATATAATTGTTAAAATAATGTATTGATTATGGCTGAATAATCTGATATATTATTATTATTTTAATTAGATTTTGGAAATAATATTTCCGTATTCTGGTAAGAAAATTTTTTTTTGCTTTGGTGAGAATATTTTACAAAAAAAAATGATCATGTAAAGATGATCTACAGTCAATCATAATTTTTAACAATTTCGGCTTTTTTGGTATTGATATACTTTGACATCAAAACTTTTTATTTTTGACATGAAGCTTTAGTTATGGCAGCGTGTATATTTCAGATTATTTGCAGATTTGCGAATTATTTGCAGATTATTTGCAGATTTGTGGATTATTTGCAATTGCAGATTTGCGAATAATTATTCTTCAAAATCTGCAATATTCTGCAATATCGCAAATCGTAATTAATCCGCAATTAGGGTATTGTATTGCGAACACATCTTTAATTTATTGCCATATTAACGAAATTTACATTGATTTAGGAACAAACAAAAGAACAACATATTAATAATCCTACTGAATATTATCAAAATAAAATTTATTCTAATCTTCCCATGCAAAGGTTGCAAAGTCCTCTTACATTATCATCTTTTACTCCTCAATCATTTACACTCCCACGTCAAAAGTTTAGGATCACCTTTAAGATCTGCATAATTAATACCTAAACAGTAATAATTACGTACATGTGTAACTTAAAGGAAAACTATTTATGACGTACGTTGATTAGTAATGTTTATTACACAAAATTTTAGCCTCTTTTTTTTTGTTTAAAAAAAAAAATAAACATAATGGTTAAAACAAAAGAACTAACAGATTTCGAATGTGGAAAGGTTATCAATTATTATGAAGCTGGTGACACTGAAAGAGCTATTTCAGAAAAAACAGGCTATGAAAAAACCACTATCCACAATATAATAACAAAATATCATAAAACAGGTGCTATTACTGTTGCTCCTCGAAGTAGTTGTCCAAAGAAGCTGACTGTAAGGGATAAACGTCATTTTAAGGCTATTATTAACAAAAACTGGCGTAAACCTGAAGAAAATTTAAGGGAAATTTTTACTGCATCCACTGGAAATGATGTCGGCAGAAGTACTATGCAACGAACATTATATGGCATGGGTTATAATAGCTGTACAGCACTGAGAAAACTCAGTGTTAGTGAACGTAATCGAAAAATATGATTAAATTGGGCTCATGAAAGACGTTTATGGACTATAGATGATTGGAAGAAAGTAGTGTGAAGTGATGAATCTCAATTCAACATGTTTCAAAATGATGGAAAAATTCGGGTTTGTCATCTTACAAAAGAAAAATATGATATTAATTGCCTCATTCCAATAGTGAAACATGGTGGAGGTGGAGTTATGATGTGGAGGTGTTTTTCATAGTTTGGATTGGATCCCTTGGTGAAGATTGATGGTCGAATTAATAGTCAAAGGTACATAGAAGAGATACTTAGGTATCACGTGATACCATTTTTAGAAAGTTTTGAAGAAGAAAATTGGGACTATCTGTTTCAACAAGACAATACACCAATTCACACTAGTGCAAAGACGTGAAATTTTATAGAAGAAAGTGAAATAAATTTGCTACCATGGCCAGGGTAAAGTCCTGACCTTAACCCTATTGAACATTTGTGGGATGAGCTCGAGAGGCGCATACGAGCAAAGCAAAATAATCCTAAAAATTTAGCAGAATTGGAGGCACTTCTTCAAGAATGTTGGTTAGAAATTCCGAGTGAAGTTTACCAAAAGCTTGTGGAAAGCATGATTCGTAAAATTAATGTAGTCTTAAAAGCTCATGGGTATCCCACAAGATACTGAGGAATGTTTTTATTATATTTTTATATAGTAAGTTTTGTAAATTAATTTTTTTTATTTACATTTTCATTAAAAATTAAGCATTTTTTATTAAAAAACTTTAGCATTATTTTAATTTATAGTTTTGTGAAGTTATGGGTCAGAAATTATTTTTTTTTTATTATATATAACAAAAGGTTTAATAAAAAAATTTTTTTTATAATTTATTCAATACGAATTTTTTTTCTTTTTCGATACATTACGTGATGTAAACATTAGTCACGTGACTGTGCGATAGTGTTTGATACTAAATTACTGATAATTTATTTTCATTATTTTTAAGTAAGGCGATATAAAGTTAAAAATTCGGTTCTCATATCAAAATTTGCCTCAATTTGATGCGGGCGCGCGGATTTTAATTTTATAGAACAAAAAATTTTAAACCAATAAAATTCGAGATTTATTGTAAATTGTATTATGTATTTATTATGTATTGATTTACATATCAAGTTAATTCAAGTTTTTAGTTCGATTTTCATGAACAATTTAATAAATACAATACGAATTAAGCGTGGGAATTATTTTTTAAATATATAAGTCATAAAGATCTTTGGCGAAAAAAAAAATACTCAAACGAATTTATAAAGCAAATATGCATCTTGCATGTATTATGATATTAGAAATTAAACAATCGTTCTGGTTTCCTTTTTTGACTGCGCCCCTTATAGAAAATTGCATAAATGGAAAATTTTAAAAAACACGTTAAGATATACTTTCTTCAACCTTGTATGAATTCATTTTTTTCTTGAATATGCCATTTGCAAATATTCGCATCTCTAAAGGGTCACGAGTACTCCATGGCTAGTATATCCATCCTCTTCCCTATGAAATGTCATTAAAAGATTTTTTTATGAAGCTTGTTAATAAAGAAATATCTCCTGAATGCAATATTGCTATGACAAGTTCTAAAGAAATAGAACGTATCGAGTTAAGTGAGGCACTAGCTGCTTCTGCAACTCAAGCCGGTCTTAACTGTAATATCATAGAACTTACGAAGGGTGTAGGAATATATATACATTACTGACTCAAAACTGATTTACAACAGCCACTCCAGCATCACAAAATGGCTTTGCGATCTTGATGCAAAATGCACGCAAATCTAAATTGTATTTGCCAACATTCCCACAATCAGGAAATCGTAAGCAAACACTGCGTAATGATCTTGTTGATTGGATTCACAATAATGGTGGAGAATGGTTTACTCAATCATATGCTAATACACAAGGAAAGGAATTTATTGTTAGCTTAACTGAAGCAATTTGGTATATTGATATGCATAGTCACAAGAAACTTGAAGAACGTAGTTTTCATATACCTAATATTTTCCTTGAGTTTTTTGACCGTACAAATTCTGAATCGCATAAGCATTCCCGAAAACTCTTTGATGCAAATGAATTAAACTTACATTGCCAATCTCTTGCTCCATGCGCTACATCATCATGGATGCTAATGGCGAATTTTGACTGGCTCCGTGGTGCATTTGACAATTTCATTGTTGCCATTTTGAATTATACTGGATCAGGGACGATGATTTTATGATGTGATAAAACACAAATTATTTATGTGCTAAAACAAAATTATGCGATTTAATTTTTTTCAAAAAAACTTCACATTATGTGATATTATTTGACGAAATGTGCATATTATTCGAAAAAATGCTTCATCCGTTCATAAAAATGTGAATTTATTTTTGTAATCACGTGGAAATTACAACCATGACATCACAAAATAATTCTGATAACGGCGGAAACTTCAGAAAAAACTGGTATTTTACTGCGGAATATGCGTTTTTAATATAGGAGGTATAAATTATGCGATATTATGCTGTGATAAAACTAAATTATGCATTATCGCATATATTATTCGTTTTATGTGAAATTATGCAATCACATAAAATCATCGTCCCTGTACTGGATATCTTCAATGTCATCGTAATGTTACTGCTGTGAATCATGCATCAGAATCCCATACGATTCATCAATCGAGCAATAACGATCAAAATCCACAAGTGTAACATTTGGGTTACACCTATCGATAAGACCAAATATTACCGTCTTGAACAGTTGCTTAGCAATTTACCACCATGGAAACCAGTTGATATTGAAGAATACTTGCCAAATGATTCTGTGTATGCATGAAAAAAAAATATTAAATTTTGTTTCTGGTTTAAAATTCTAATGCAAAATCCATATTGTAGGCAAAGAATGCGTTACATTCAAGATTTACCTCACGCATTTTCTTTCAAAATTGGAGAATATCGATTTAGTTCTGGAAATAATGCTTTTAATGCAATTTCAATCTGGAAAGTTGATGAACATGTTAATGAAGACTTGATAATTCAAGAAAACACACGGATTGTAATGGAATTGCAGGCTAATGCACCTCATTATTACACAAGAGCAATGCGGATAAACTATCTACGTACATGTGATCTTCTCCTCCCAAAGGCCAAACCATCAGCACTCTGAACAATTTACCGAATGCTAACAGGTGACATTTCTGCGGCTGAGAATGCAATTGAAGCAAAAGTTGATGAACGTGTTAGACTCGCTTTGGAACTTGGAGACCAGAGATTACCATAGATTTACGTGAACATAACGATGGGCAGCCTGGCAAATATAATGATTTTTGGAAAATTACAGCTCAGTTTCTTGCAGGAAAAGCAGCAGACACTGTAACTGCTGTAGATGAACGCAGGCATGACACAGTCATACATCTTGCAACTGCAATCTCAGTGAATGACCTTTTGCACCAAATTAAACATGAGTGTTCATCTAAAATATTGATTCCTAGTGCACAATGGTTACGATTACAATTTTGGCCAAAGAATCCAACATGGCTTAGTAGCCTATAATTTACCGGTCATTTACCTCTAAAATTTATGGTTCAGACACGACAACTACAAGCTAATCATCAAGATGCCCATTATGCATTAGCATTATTTCGATATGAGAAGGAATTTGCAGTGAAATTCCGTGAGATCACAAATATGATTTTTCTAGATGATAAGCATCATTGCAAAGTTGGTGAACCTGGATTTCCTGTTGCTGCAATAGAGAGGGGAAAGAAAGTAGTTGTTAGTAAAGACACCACATTCACAGTAGCCGATTATGATTTTACAAAAACGGGAATTATACCAAGTGTAGTGATGATATGTGACATTCCAGAATCGATCAATGGTGATTTCTATGTGGGAAAAGTACGCATTAGATTAAAGGATCCAATTTTTCAACCTTCCTCACCTCTCCGACATGCAACAGAATTGTTTAATATACTACTTGATGAAAATCTTTATAACAAGCCTGTGTTATGTCTCTATACGGATGGTGGTCCAGACCATCATTGTACATATACCCGAGTCCAACTCTTGTATATTTGTCTTTTTCTTGCATTAGATCTTGATTATCTTGTTGCAGTCCGAACTCCACCACAACATTCATGGAAAAATCCTGTTGAGCGCATCATGTCAATCCTGAATCTAGGACTTCAAAGTGTTGGTTTGATGTGAGCTAAAATGAATGATCAGTCTGAAAATCTAATGAGTAAGTGTGGTACAATGAATGAAATCCGCAAAATTGCAGAGGAGAATCCTAACCTGAAGGAAGATCTAATTACAAGCCTTCAAGCTCCAATTCATTTGATTCGTGATGTGTTTAGTCGTCAAGCTCTTAAAGGTGAGCCTTTCAAAAATTTCCAGCAGCATCAGAAACGGAAATAGAAAGATTTTGGGAAACAATTCAGATTGTAGATGATAGTGTTACTCATGAAGATCGTACTGCAGAACATATAAAATGAAAGGTAAATAAAATTGATTAATTTTTGCGTAAAAAAACTTTCATTAATGTAACTTTGTTATAGGAATATATGCAAGAATTCTTAGAGCACTGTTATAAGTCAAGGCATTACTTTTTTTCAATCAAGAAATGTGGTGAATCAACTTGTACTATTTGCAGTCCTATTCGTTGTTCAACAGAAGATTTTGAACAATTGCATCATTTTTCAGATCCAGTACCTGGTGAAGACTCGCATTACATATCATTTGAAAAGCTATATGGTACACCAACAACAGAAGATCATAGACCTTCGTTTAGGGATGCTAAAGCAAAAAAAAAAGAAAATATGATAACTACAAAAGTGAAACATAGTATGCCCTTTTGCCCTTCTGCTATACGTGCAAAAAATGTTGGTGTTGTTGTAAATTGTGCTGAGTGTGAGAAACCACGTCTATTATTCAGCGCCAGAAAATTGTCCAAAAAGGATAGGACAAGGCTACAAAGTTTCTTAGACACAATCTTCTATACCTGCAGCATGTTATTTCATAATACATGCGATTTGGCAATAACCACACCCGTACCATCAAAGCAACACGATGAAATAGAAAATTTGGATGAGGGGGATGATTGTAATGAAGACGAATCTGAAAACTCAGATGATGAGAATGAATCTGATAACAATATAAAGGATTCTATTCGTGAACTTTTTTCAAGAGTTTTTGTTAATGATTCTTGGTCTTGTACGTCACAGATTAAAAAACCATATTATTCAGCTGGAATCTATCCGGATGTTTGCATTGAGTGTGGAAGCTTAGATATTAACGAAACAGCAGAAGACAAATTCCTACATTGCAGTAGTTGCAGTGATAATACTGCCATTTCAAAGAAACGTCTAAAGTGAAAACAGGGTGGTAAAGATAAGGGAAAGCGTACAAAGATTTGATTTAGACAATTTTTTATTTTTTTTTGATTTCACGTTTAGCAGCGCAGCATGTATATTAAACATTTTGATAAAACATTTAATATTTTAAGCTTAAATTTAAAAACAGTTTTAAAAAAGTTTTAATTTTCAATTTTATTAGTATATTCACGTGAGTTAAATTTGATTGGTTATCATAAAAAAAATTAAAAGTTCGGAGTGTCACTTTATTGACGCGGGCGGGATATGAGAACTGAATTTTTAACTTTGTCTCGCCTAATAATAAATAATTGTTCTTTATCCATTAAAGTAATTATAAATGATTTTTTATAGCTTAAAAATATGTTGGTTTATTAAAAAAACCAATTTTTTAAAAATTTACTGGGTGGTCCTAAACTTTTGACGCGGGAGTGTACACCTTATTCTTACGCACACTCTACACACTCTTTTACTAGTATTCATCCTTCACCCTTTAATTATGAATATTTGCCAAGTATGTAAGTAACTCCTTATTCATTGCCTATAAATTCACACTTTCGTGAAGAATAGAATTTGTTAAATTTACATTTGCCTAATGGATAAAAACAGCAGTTTGTTACTCCTTCAAATAACTATACCTTGAGTCAATGTTATCACAGGACAATGTTCAGAACATATTATACAAAAAAGAAATGATAACTCCTCAAAATTTTACTATGATAACCTTGTTCGATACTTAGCAAAAATATTTAACATCCAATTATGCATAAATATACATAATTTTTGTAGAGTTTTTTAAGTTACAGAAGAGTACAGACAGAGCGTGGACATGTTTAGGATAACCAAAAAAGCTGCAGTCATCAAAAATGTACAACACTGCCTTGAGTAGTAATTCATTTACAAATGTTAATATTAATCCAAGTTCAAATGGGAAAACAAACAGCTTTGAATATTATTTGTTATAATTACCAATAATAAAGTAAAGAATCTAATATTTTGCACCACAATTTAGAATTCAAAAGTTAAAAACTGCAAATATTGAAAAAATAAACATATTTTATTATTTTATAAAATAAAACTACATTTTTTTTTCGTACAGTATTAATACTTAAAAGAAAATCTGGGTGTTTTTTCATTTTTATAAACAAAAAAAAAATTGTTTATTAGATATCAGTATATCATATTACAAAATATTAAAATATTATAAATATTACACTCAAATATCACGCGTCTGGGTCAAGATTAATACAAAAAAGGGGGTGCATCAACTTGCATATAGTTGCATATTTCAATAGGTTAAAATTCATGCATGAATCATGGCATTTGAATCAAGATTTATATTTGCCCCTCTATAGTCACTTCCATTATAGTCACATTCTACTATATAGTCACTAAGTCACACCAGTTGAATGTTCAAAACACTTTATTATTAAAATCTATCCTATATAGTCATAATCTATCTATAGTCACTATCACACCTATCCTCGAAAACCTTATATTAAAAAGAACCATTTATAATCACAGTTATATAAAGAATATATTAAATAACTTGGCATCTAATAATCATACAAAGATGTACCATAGCTTGTTAGAATCGTCTCACTGAGACGAATCGAATGGTAGTAGTTTTATCCCTTTACGATCACTGGCTGATGAGTTATTTAACAAAATGTTAAGCATCAGCATTATTATATTCTTGATTTACGTTTACTGTGCCATTTAACATTTTGCTAAATTTTTCAGTACCTAGTAATTGTAAAAAGACGATTAATAGCTCGTTGGAATTGTCTCATCAAGACGAATTGAATGGTGGTAAGCTCATTTCTCTGCGATTGATATTAACGGAGTTACTACTTAAAAACCATTTAATATTTTTTAATTTCAGAAATTGATCTAGTGATTGGATTTCGATGTATTTTATATCATTAGATTCGTCGCATCAAGACGAATCGAATGGTAGTAAGATCGTCTTTCTAGGATCAATATTGACAAAGTTATTACACAAAACCATTAATATTTTTTTAATTTTGGAAATTAATCTAGTGATTGGGTTTTGATGTATTTTATACCATTAGAACCGTCTCATTGAGATGAATCAAATGGCAGTATGATTATTTATCTACGATTAATATTGGCGGAGTTATGATACAATAAAGTTTTAAGTATAATTTTGGCCAAAATTATGTTAATTTTTAGCCAGAATTATGATATACTAATATAAGAAATTTTTATATAGTCACATCTCTTTATAATCACCAAATATGGACTATCCCAAATGTGTGACTATAAAGAGAGTTGACTGTACCATAAAACATCATTATCTAACATGTAAAAATCATCGGAATATTTATAAAAACATATGGTATAATACTTAAGCAGTAGATTTTGCATTTCAAATTTTATTTAAGTAGTAGGATTTACATTATCTGTTATATTTTATTTTTACACGATAGATTTGCATTGATTAAATATTACGTAACAAAAAATACTGTGATTTTATTAGCTGTTTTATAATGTATAATATTTTATGTAAAATTTCGAAAAAGAGGGGGGTTATGTTAAACATAGAATTGAGTTGGAGTGGCCTAATTAATAAAAAATTTAATAATTATAGTAAATCTGATAATGATGCACAATTTGGTGTAATAATGATATTATAATATTTCTGAATATATACTAATAAGATTTATATAAAAAAAAATGAAATTTAATTTATTAAAAAATTTTTTATTGCCATTTTTTTTGATGTACAAATCTTTTTGCACCAGACCATACATTGTTTATAAAATTTTTTAAAAGAACATTGAATTTGTAAAATAAACAAATTTAAATAGCTTTTCTTAGTGGATTGCCTGTATGATAATTTCTAGCATCTTAAATTATAAAGTAACACAAAAAACATAAAAGATTTCAAGTTGTATTATTGAATATATTCATTAGGTTTGATATAAATGTATTATATATATTTGTTAAAAATCTGGTCCAGTTATTATTAGCTCCTTATAAAGATTGCTATATATGCATTTAAAATTATTTTAAAAATGTAAGTGTAAAAAGTTGATTATATATTATAATATATATATATATATATTTTTTTAATGATTTATATATACTTTATTGATATTAAGTTCATATACCATATAAACAAATTATCATAAGCTATATTCACCCAATAGGATGCGATCATCAAAATATAAATAATAGCAAAACAAATAAAGAAAATAACAACATTAATAAAATACAAATAAAATATAAATAAAAATAATAATAAAATAGAAAAAGAAAAAATAAACATGCAATTTAAAATAAAATTTAAAATAAAAGTAAAAATTAATAGTAAAAAGTAACAAATAAACTAAAATAAAGTAAATATAGAATTAAAAATAAAAATAAATATATAAAAAATTAAAGTTAAATGATCCAAATTATGTTGTTGTTAAATCTATAACAACATTGTTAACAATATTTTTTGTCTTTTTATAAGCCCAACAGGACTCAGAAATATACATATAGGGGTCAGGTGATGATCAAAAATTTTACTATTAGCTGTACGCAAGGGTTTTTTATAAGAGTGGTACGCATTCTTAGCACTTGACATTTAAAAATTGGCAAAAATACGCAAATCAAATTTCTAACTTTAATGTCACATGATTTATTATAACGATTCATTATTTAATAAAATCACTTATTTTAACATTTTTTCAATAATATCTTCTCGTTCAAAATAATTAAAATAGTATCGCTTTTCATTGCCAACTAATCTTAGAAAATTTCCCTCAACTACTACCCCATCCTGTTTAATATGATATACAATATTTGAAGGAATTTGATGTGTAAGGATATAACAACCTTCCTTAATCTTATCAGTAAATAATTCCAAATATAAAGGCATAAATACATGTAGCGAAATATATGAAATATCGTTAAGGTCTTTAATGGCTTCACGAGTATAACAATGGTGATTGTATGCCTCAAAATACAAAGCTTCAACTCGTCCAACGCACATCTGTAAATCATATCGAACAAATACATAATCTCCTATCTCTAATGGAAAATTTGTACATATATTAGCAGTTTCAATATTTGGAACTATTTTTTTTTTAAAAAAAAAATTAATAAAGATTAAAATAAATTTTTTTTTAGAAACATGACTATTATAAAACTTACTTTCAATCAAACCTTCTTGAGCGTTTCTTTTATTTGATTTTTTTTCTTTTTTAGATTTAGCCAATTCTTGAGCATGTAACTGTGCTAATATTATAGCAATATTTTTTCGATTATCTTTCCATCGCTTCTCCCTTTGGGTTACAAATCTTTGTTCTGGATTTTCATTTTTGGTGAAATAAGCAACAATATGACTGGCTTTATTTGGCTGAATTGAACTTACTTCTTCTGTTATTCTTGAACTTGCTCCAACAATTTTGAATTTTTGCTCAAGAGGTTTTGAACTATATGCCTCATGAAGTTTTCGTTGATTATATAAAAACTCAAAATCCAATTTATCAAATAATAAGTACCGATGTGACAAATCAACTGTAATAGTAAATATTAATGTTTAAATTGTTACTTTAAATGATTGTCATGTTTGTTTCTGTATAAAGATGTTACACAGCAAAGTATCCAGTTATATTCATCCTCAAAATTTTTTTTTAAAAAAAAATTAAAATCAAAAAATTTACCGCTATCCCCGTTATTTAATATATACAAGTTATCAGGAGGTTGACTACACAGGTCGAACAGATGTCATTGTCGCAAAATTTGCCTGGAATTTTTCTGGCAAATTGAGAATTATCCCGGTAAATTGAGGTAAATTGTGTTACAATTTTGGGATAATGGAGGACTTACAATTTGGCAAATTTTGTCAAAATGGCGGAATTCCTACAGAATTTCTAATTCAAATGTTGAGAAATTTTTCAGTAAATTATCATTAAATTGTGGGAAATTTTAGGCAAATTTTTAGTAATGTTATGCAAACGAAGTGTAAATTGTGGTGAATTTAGTTAAATTTTTAGTAATTTTATGCAAACGTAATGTAAATTGTGGTGAATTTTAGGCAAATTTTTAGTAATTTTATGCAAACGAAGTGCAAATTGTGGTAAATTTAGTTAAATTTTTAGTAATGTTATGTAAACAAAGTGCAAATTGTGGTGAATTTAGTTAAATTTTTAGTAATTATATGTAAACGTAATGTAAATTGTGGTGAATTTAGTTAAATTTTTAGTAATGCTATGCAAACGAAGTGCAAATTGTGGGTAATTTAGTTAAATTTTTAGTAATTATATGTAAACGTAATGTAAATTGTGGTGAATTTAGTTAAATTTTTAGTAATGCTATGCAAACGAAGTGCAAATTGTGGTAAATTTAGTTAAATTTTTAGTAATGTTATGCAAACGTAATGCAAATAGTGGTAAATTGTAATGTATTTTTAGTAATATTATGTAAATTGTTGAAAATTTAGGTGAATTTTTCAGCAATGTTGTGCAAACGTAATACAAATTGTGGAAAATTGTGGTGAATTTTGCATTTTTTTGGTAAATATTAGCTAGATTTTTGAATAATTTAGTGAAATTTAGGATAATTTCAGACAATTGAGTGAAAATGTTTTACCGATTTTGGACAATTGAGTGTAAACGATATAAATGCAACATTTTCGAAGATAATTTAGTGAAATTTTGCAATAATTTCAGATAATTGAGTGAAATTTTCGGACAATTGAGCGAAATTTAGTAATAATTTTAAACAATTTAGTGTAAACGCCATGACAATTTAAAACACTGATTTATAATCTATTATAATTTTATTTATTAATAAATGCACAATTATTATTATTTAACGATAATCTATATTTATCAGATATCCGATAATCTATGGATAATCTGCACCAGTGCCAAAATAGAAAACCTAAAAAAGAAAAAAAACGAAACATTAATATACGTTTCGTAAAAAAAAATAAATTAAAGAAACATTTCGAAGTTATATACCTTCGAAATGTTGAATTCCATACGTCCAATAAGCCGCTGAACCTAAAAAAGAAAAAAAACGAAACATTAATTTATGTTTCATGAAAAAAATTAAATTAAAGAAACATTTCGAAGTTATATACCTTCGAAATGTTGAATTCCATACGTCCAATAAGCCGCTGAACCTAAAAAAGAAAAAAAATGAAACATTAATTTATGTTTCATGAAAAAAATTAAATTAAAGAAACATTTTGAAGTTATATACCTTCGAAATGTTGAATTCCATACGTCCAATAAGCCGCTGAACCTAAAAAAGAAAAAAAACGAAACATTAATTTATGTTTCATGAAAAAAATTAAATTAAAAAAACATTTCGAAGTTATATACCTTCGAAATGTTGAATTCCATACGTCCAATAAGCCGCTGAACCTAAAAAAGAAAAAAAACGAAACATTAATTTATGTTTCGTGAAAAAAATTAAATTAAAGAAACATTTCGAAGTTACATACCTTCGAAATGTTGAATTCCATACGTCCAATGAGCTGCTGAACCTAAAAAAGAAAAAAAACGAAACATTAATAACCGTTTCGTTGAAAAAAATAAAAATAAAAAATATTTCGAAGTATACCTTCGAAATATTGAATTCTGGTCTGTCCAATGGCCGCCGAACCTAAAAAAAAAAAAATGAAGCGTTAATAAACACTTCGTTGAAAAATAAAATAAAAAAATTTCGAAGTATACCTTCGAAATATTCCCTTTCGTTTTCCCTTTCCCTTTCGTTCTCACCCTTCCCTTTCGTCTTCTCTTTCGTTTTCTCTTTTCCTTTACATTTTTCACCTTCCCCTTTCATTTTTCACATTCCCCTTTCGTTTTTCACCTTTCCCTTTCGTTCTCATCTTTCTCTTTCCTTTCATTCTCACCTTTCCCTTTCATTCCTTTAACCTATAAAAAAACAAAAAATAAACGAAACTTAAATAATGTTTCGTTATATAATAAAAGAACACCCCACCAAATGCCCGGAGTTTCCTTTGTCTCCTCCAATTACTTGGATGGGTTCTTCAATTCATTCACCTTTGCCAAGCACTTTCTTTTTGAACTTCTTAACCATTTTAGTTCCAATTTGGCAGAAGTGGATGTTAAGGTGATCTATAAAAAAAATTGAAACGTTAGTTAACGTTTCATTAAGAAATAAAGAAAAAAATATAAACAAAAACAAAATTCCCTTTATTACCTTCCACCCAAAGTCCAGTTCGTGAATTCGTTCCGGCGTTCCTACAAAAAGTAAAGGAAAGAAACGTTTAATATCGTTTCTTTAAAAAAAAACAATAAATTAAGTTTCGCAATGATTCGTTGCGAAACTCACCGGGTCGTTTCATCCAAACGTCCAGAACCTACAAAAAGAAGGAAAGAAACGTTAGTTAACGTTCTTTTAATAAAAAAAAAATAAAAAATTAAGTATCGCAATGTAACATTGCGAAACTTACCGGTTCGTTTCCATCATTCTAACGTCCGGAACCTACAAAAAGTAAAAAAGAAACGTTAATATAAACATTTCTTATAATAAAAAAAATAAAAATTAAGTTTCGCAATGTAACATTGCGAAACTTACCATCATCCTAACGTCCGGAACCTACAAAAAGTAAAATAAAGAAACGTTAGTTAATGTTTCTTAAAAAGAAATAAATAAAAATAAAGTTTCGCAACACAATGTTGCGAAACTCACCGGTTCGTTTCGAACTCATCATCCAAACGTCCGGCGTTCCTACAAAAAGAAAAAGGAAACTTAGAAACGTTTCCTTACAAAAAAAAGAAAAAAATTTTTTTCTTAAAAGTTTCGAAGCGTACAACAACACGCTTCGAAACTCACCGATTCGCCTTCCAAAGTCGAATATCGAAAAATCTCTACAAAAAAAAAATAGGAAACGTTAGAAACGTTTCCTTACAAAAAATTAAAAAAAAATAATTTTTTTTAAAAAAGTTTCGAAGCGAAACGCTTCAAAACTTACCCTTTCGGTTCCTTGCTTCCCGAAGTCGAATACCAAAAGACCTACACAAAAAAAGAAAGAAAGGAAACGTTAGAAAAGTTTCCTAAAGAAATTAAAAATTTTCAAAAAGTTTCGAAGCATATGCTTCGAAACTTACCATTTCGAATCCCAAAGAAGCATGCCGAAGGACCTACACAAAAAAAAATAAGAAACGTTAGATACGTTTCCTAAAGAAATTAAAAAAAAAACACTGTTTCGAAGCGAACTCGCTTCGAAACTTACCCTTAATTTTCTAAATTTCTGAAATCGAATATCGAGATCTAAAAAAAAAGAGAGTATAGAAAGCGTTAGAAACGTTTCCTAAAAGAAATTAAAAAAAATATATTAAAAGTTTCGAAGCGAACGCTTCAAAATTTACCATTTCGTTGGAATTTTCCGGGAAGGGAAAGGGAAAGGGGAGAGAAAGAGAGGGGAAAAGGGCGAAGGGAAGGGAAATGAAACGAAAAGGGAGGAAGAGAACGAAAGGGAAAGGGAAAATGGAGGGGAGAAAAGGGAAATGAAACGAAAAGGGAGGAGGAGAAGGGAAAGGGGGAAATGGAACGAAAGGGAGGGGGAGAACGAAAGGGAAGGAAAGGGAACGAAAGGGAAAGGGGAAAGAGAAGAAGAAAGAGGACGTGAGAAAAAAAAATTAAGCTTTTGCTAAAAAAAGCTTAATTTTTTTTTTCGTTATACCGCAGCTGAAGCTGCGGTAATTATTAAGTAATATCACGTGACGCACGTGATATATAATTTTATATAAATAGGAGCTTTCCCCCGCCCCAGAATTTTTTTTTTTATTTTAATAATTTTAAATAGATGTATATATATGCTTATATATACATATATATATATCTATTAACTAATACTTTACGAAAAGCCCCTCCTCTGTAAACAGGTAGAGGTCATAAAGTACCTATAGGGGGAGAGCCATTGCTGCTCCCTCCGCCTGTTTATAGTGACAAAAAGAGGGAGTCTTCAGTAGTAAGGTTTAGTATTAAATTACATCACAACACATCGTGTTATATTAACAATGTGTTTAATGTTAAATAATGCGTTTAAAATATAGAGTAAATTTATTCATCGCACGTGCGATGCATCGCCACTTTCCTTTTTTGTAAATTATTTATGTTGATCAACCTGCTTATACATCGCCACCCCCCTTAAAATGGCAATGATAAACATAAAAATTTGCATCGCACGTGCGATAAATAAATTATTTCTAAAATATAAATATTATAAATTTAATAATGTACGTAATTAAATAAATAAAAATTATCATCAATTTTTAATGTAATTAAGTGTAATGCTATGTTATCCAATGTAATTGTAGTATTTTTTTGTGTTTTTTAGTGTAATTCCGCGTTTTTTAGTGCAATTCCGCATTTTCTAGCATAATGTTACATTTTCCAGTATAACGCGAAATTTTTTAAAAAAAAAATGATAATTGTGGTACTTTTTAGTGTAATGCTACATTGTCTAGTGCAATTGTGGTATTTTTTAGTGCAATTCTGAATTTTCTAGCATAATGTTACATTTTCCAGCATAACACGAAATTTTCTAAAAAATATGATAATTGTGGTACTTTTTAGTATAATGCTACATTGTCTAGTGTAATTGTGGTATTTTTTAGTGCAATGCTGCATAATCTAGTATAGTGCTACATTTTTTAGTATAATTTAATGTAATGTGGAATTTTCCAAAAAATGAGATAATTGCGATGCTTTTTAGTGTAATTTGGTGAAATGCTACATTTTCCAGTGTAATGCTATATTACTGAGCATTTTCAAAAAAAAATGTAAAATCTTAACATTCTGACGAAAATGAAACATTTTGACCAAAAAAACGTAAAATTTGCTGAAAATATGCAACATTTGACAGAAAATATAGAATTTTCATAAAAAAATACACCATTTGCAAGAAAATCGGAATATTTGACAAAATTTGAATTTAATTGACAATGTTATAACAATTTTATGAAATGTTGTTACAATGATATCACATTGAAGATAAAATGTGGCATTTTCATAAAAATGCACCATTTGCAAGAAAATTGGAACATTTGACAAAAAAAAAGCAAAATTTGATTTTAATTGACAATGTTATAACAATTTTATTAAATGTTATTACATTTGAGGTAAAATGTGAAATTTTCATAAAAATGCACCATTTGCAAGAAAATTGGAACATTTAACAAAAAAAAAGCAAAATTTGATTTTAATGACAATGTTATAACAATGTTACGAAATGTTACAAAAATGTTACATTTGAGATATAATGTAGCATTTTCCCAAAATTTTATAAGATTTGCTAAATCGGACAATGTTGTAACAATGCTATTCCAAAAAATTGCTCAGCGTAATGCAGCATTTTTCACAATTTCCCACCATTTTCCAGGAAAATGGGGAATTTGCATTTTTTGAATTTTGGACAATGGTGCCCCTTCGACCTGTGCTAATTTCATTTAACTGAGAATGACCTTTAATAAAATTATTATTAGAATCTTGTTCCTCATTACCAGTTTCAATAATAATTCGTCTCATTTCTGAAGAAGCTTCACCAATAGCAGATGATAAATCGTACTCTTCATTATCAATATTTTCATTGTTGGATTCATTAGATTGCTTTTCAATACTAGAGCTTGAAACATCAACTTCATGTGATTCAACAAAGATTTGCGGAACAAATATTTCAATAGAAATATCAGATGGTTGTATTATGCCAACATATTCTGCAAGGTCCCGTGCAAGACAGCGTGAATGTTGAATAATTTTCAGTATTTGCTCATCATCAGGCCATAAGCGGAGTTTATCTATGGATAGTTTGTCCAATTCATCAGAGGTATAGTCAAAAAGATACCCTAGATAATAAATAATATTTTAATTATTATTATTAACAAATTATATTTTTGTTAGTAATTTCATACCTTCACGTACTGATCTTTCCTTATTAAAACTTAACTTTTTATTTCGTAAGGCCTTTGTATATTGTGAAATCTTAGGCAACATCTGAATAAGTTCAGAAAAATCAAAATCTGAATTAATCTGTCTTGCCACACCAAAGAAGTGTTCACATGATTCAGATTTATGTAACCAATGAAGAAAAGGCATTTGAGGATAGTAATCTCGGTGAGCTTTTACAAGTAATACCATTGATTCACAAAGAGAAGTAAAAATAGCAAAACTTTGGTCAGATAGAAAATTTTGCCTGATAGATACATAGTTGGAATATTTTTGATGAAGAGTTTCAATATGAAAACGCCATAAGTGAAGAAAAAAATAACTTGTTAATGCCATTCGTATTCTTTCAACTGGTGAAATATTACGATTTAAATAGCTATCAATAAGTTCTCCTATTTAAAAAAAATGTCAATATATTAATTTAC
The DNA here is from genome assembly GCF_026210795.1 of Rhizophagus irregularis. Lineage (NCBI taxonomy): Eukaryota > Fungi > Glomeromycota > Glomeromycetes > Glomerales > Glomeraceae > Rhizophagus > Rhizophagus irregularis. The sequence goes on along the minus strand of NC_089451.1, from coordinate 55,026 downwards.
ATGATTAATTATTAATATAAATTATTAATTCCAATTTTTTGAAAATATTTGTATTATTTACCCATAACAAATATATATACTGCAAAGCCTTCCATCCCTTCTTTTACTCGAAATTCATGTGTAAGACATTGCTTAAAGTTTGCAGAACAAAAAGATCGATAGGCGGCGGCATCATCTTGTTTATCTAACTTAATTACATCGTTTTTGTACATAATTGAATCATGCTGATTAATTAGGGTAAGAAAATGATCGTATCGAACAGATGATGTTCCAAAAGTTAAAAGCCGAGCTCCAGAAATTATTGCATTTCTGGCTGTCTTTTTTGCATGCTTTGGATCTTGGACTCGAACTATTGGACCAACGTTATCAAAAACGGGACAGGAAAAATGAATGTTTAAGGATGGTTCACGTATAAAAAGTCTTTTAGAAGTCTGAATATCAATTATTGATTGTTGTGCTTGAAATTCAGTAATAGCACCATCAGAACCAATAGATAAAATATGAATTCCAAGTTGAGGTGCGATTTCTTGAATAAGTTTTTTGTGTAATTGGCTAATAGTTTTTGAATTATCATTTCCTTTATTTGGTATTAATGCAATTACAACAGGTGGAAATTTTGGTAATGGAATCTATTAATTAAAAATGTGAAATTTAATATCCAAATATAATTATAACAAGCAATAATTTAAATTAATAATGAAATATTACCTGTAGTATGTAAACACGAACATCTTTAGCAATAGCTTTTTCACTTTTAATTTTATTAATAATATTTGGTATATCTGAATACACGTTGATTGTTGTCTCTTCTTTTGAAAGTACTGAACCAACAATACATCCAAGAGTTGGTGAATATCGAAGACGAGATTTTAGCTTTGTATTATCAGTCATAGCTACTACTGGACCATTATATTGAACTGAATCAATTAATCTTTTAAATCTAGCAACATTCTCATAACAACAATCTGGATTAGTCAAACAGGACCCCGAATATCTAATATAAAGGTCATAATGGACTTTTGGCCAAAAACACCCCTTTTTGCTGAAACTCAAAAAATCGTTTTTTGTAAATATCTCAGCATCCAGTAATTCAATTTTAATGAACTTTTTTTATTTTGTAGCCCTCATTTAGCTCTACAATTTAAAAAAATGTTCATCAAAATTGGACCACTGGATGCCGAGATATTTACAAAAAACGATTTTTTGTTTTTATTTCGAAAAATGGGCCAATCTGCCGAAAGTGTGACTTATGACCTGTTTTGGAGATATCCGGGGTCCTAGTCAAACAATCCTCATCGTTTCTTCTTAACTGCCTATAAAATTAAAGTAAAATAAAATAAAAAACCAAATTTAAATAAATATATATTTATAAATTTAATTAATTATACCGAATTGATTGAATTGTTCTGCCTTCTAAATTTTGACGAAATAAATCTAGAGCCCTTGAACTAAACCCTCCTAATATGACTAAAAAGTTTGTAAATTCGTCACTATATTTCATATTTCTTTTACTTTGATTTTTCATTTTTCTTTCAATAGCATTACCCATCACTTCGCAAAGACCAGTGAATACTGGTACGTCTTTAAAAGCACCTTTTAGTGCTTTATCAGCCAGAGTGATCCACGGATTTTCTGCTTGAATTTCAGATTCATTGTTAAGATTGTTCCAAATGTCACAGAGATCAAAATTTTGTAGAATTTTTTTTAAGGGGTTATATTCCCAGTAATGTTTTGGGGTAAATTTGACATTAACAGGCAATGGTAAAGGACGAGCAATTTTATTGCTCAAATTTTTGTTATATCGAATTGAAGAACATTCGATACATACATTCACTTCTTCAGCAATTCCAGTACAAGTTTTTGCACGAACAGAATTACCTTTAAAAGATTATTAAAAAAATCAATAACTAAAAAAAAAACTAAAATACTTGATAAAATACTTGATAAATACATACTTAATCGATCAATCTTCCATATGGATTCTGCAAAAAGTTGTCGATTTAATTTCCTTTTTTGTTTATGATCCATTTTTTTTCTGCTGAATTTCTGTGAAAACAAATGAGGAAAAAGTTCGCGTGCAACAACTTCAACACGACGACTACCTCCAAATTGTGCAGGAGTTCGCTTAATGTATTTTAATATTTCTTCAGATTGAAGGCCAATACAAATTAACTTCCTTTTTTTAGCATTCCTTGTATCACTTGTTTCTTCAATATTAATATTATCTAAAAATTCTTGATTTTGATCGTTATCATCTATTTCATCAATTCGGATTAAATCATCATCATCCATATCATCATATACATCAGAATCATATTCTTCTTCTTCTTCGGTTTTTTCTATTGGTTTAAACCAGTTATAAAGTGTTTTTTGTCCTTTATCTGCTTTACATCCAGAACGTTGAACATGACGGTTAAGATAATCTTCTTCCCATTTTCGATTTAATTTTATTTTTTTTCCACAAATACACACTACTTTTTTAGGATGTATAACACAAGCAACATATTCATGTTTTGAAAGTCTTTCGAAGCTATATTTCCAACTTGGCATATTTAAGATAAGCAGATAACAAAAAGACAAAGAAAAAAAATTTTTTTTTTCAAACAATAATGCAAGATATATCTCTGATATATCATAGATTGCTGATCAACAGGTTAATTTTTATTCACAACGTGTTCAATTTTATATATATAATATATAATTTTCCAAATTTAGGCTAAAAATACGCAAATGGAATATTTTACATATAATAAATTTGGCCAAAAATATGCAATCTGATGATCAGACTATGGCCAAAAAAGTCTCAAATAATACGCAAATTCAAACTTTACCTCGTATATTGTTACTATGATGGTGACGCATTCCTGTACCCTACCCCTATATATATATTTCTGGGTCCTGTTCTCGCCGTTCCACAACCTCGCAGAAAAAATCTAAGGAGCGTTTTAAGACGCTCAAAGCGAAGCGTATGATGACCGTAAAATTTTTGAAAAGTGGGTATCGTACACAAGGTTCATGGTTGTATTTCTCTAATGGAGTCGCTTGTAGACGGAGTTTTATACTCTCAGAGCTGTCCGGTTCTTAGATGGGTCACCTGAAGATGAGGTCTTGTACCTCCAGGCAGTCTCGGTTCTTAAATGGAACAATCCTGAAGAATGCTTCCATGGACTATCGACTTATTCACTTAGCTTTTGCTAACCACCTATTATTTTTATATATATGTTATGTATTTTTTTTTATTGCTCAGTGAAAGTCGATTGTTATAACAGAGGTCTGGGAATATGCCTTGCATTAGATGCTTCGCAAACCAAGATACAAGAGCTCCAAAATGCTCATCGAAGGATTACTAATGCACTACAAAAGCTCCAAAATGCTCACCAAAGGACTATTAATGCACTCTGGGACGCAGAAGATAGGGTTGAGGAGCTGGAGAATCATGAAGTAGAATCAATTTCTACTCTTCACCGGCAAATACGCAAATTACGATGTAAGTATCTTCCTTATTACTTAAAAATATCTTTGTCCTATTATTTCATATTATTTTATTAACATATCTTTTATTAATTTAAGCAGAAAATCAAGCTCTAAAAAATCTGAGAAACTTATTACGCTCCAACTTACCTAATAATAATAATAATAAAAAAAAAAATCAAAATAATTTTTTTTTTAAATAATTATGTTCTCTTTTTCTTTTATGGTATAAGTATATTTCTATTTGTTAAGTTAAGAAGCACTTAACTAATTTTCCACCTAAGGTCCTAAGTTTATTATCTTTAAGTATATCGTGAAGGTTTAATTCACTTATTTTTCAATGCTTCTTTTTTTTCTTCTCTATCCGAATTTCATTGTTATGAAGTCGGTACATTAGTATATATATATATATATTAAAATTATTAAGTCTGCAGTATTACCGTGACAGTATTATACTTTAAATCGACAAAGATATGCTGTAACCGGCATGGTTATATTTAAAGGAGCAAATTCTGATTTATACATCAGACCTGCGATATGAAAAGCGGATAATACTATATAATAATACAACATCCGAATTTAATATTAGTTTTATTTAACATAGATCGGTCATTAAAAATTAGTATTTCTGACTGAATTATTGGATTTCATCGAAAGCTATACTGAAATTGGCATGGCTATATTTAAAGGAGCAAATTCCGATTTGTACATCAAACCTCCGATATGAAAAGCAAACAATACTATATAATAATACAACATCTGAATTTAATATTAACAAAGATCGGCTATTAAAAATTGGTATTTCCGACTGATGTATCGGATTTCATCGAAAGCTATACTGAAATTGGCATGGCTATATTTAAAGGAGCAAATTCCGATTTGTACATCAGACCTCCGATATGAAAAGCGAGCAATACTATATAATAATACAATATCTGAATTTAATATTAACAAAGATCGGCCATTAAAAATTGGTATTTCTGACTGATGTATCGGATTTTATTAAAAATTGGCATAAATGGGCACATCTATACATAAATACGCGAAAATTGGCATGTTTATGCTAATATCGGCAAAGCTATTTTAAAAGGGTCAAAATCCAATTTTTTTTCATTCGACCTGTGTCTGAGGCTTTATGTTTTTTGTAATCAGCTCTTAGGCGGCAATTCACTTTTGTTTTAAGTGCGTTAAACCAATCCTCTAAGAAAATGTCGTACGTGGCTATATTACACTTATTATTATCCTCAGTTAAAGTAACATAATCTAGATTATATTTGGTAATTTTTCTGGTCCATTATCTAGATTTGATATCCTCATTAGTTATCATCTGTCGGTTGCATGGTAATAGTTATGTAATAAACTAAGTAATTTGTTTATATGTCGTTCTGAACTCAACTTTTTCTTGTTATAACGCTTAAAGAAATTGTGTAGTCTGAGAACTTTCCTGGGTAGTTCTTTATCCACTGCATTTACTATTATACCGTTAAGTTAGTCCCAATATCTATCTCACACGTCAAATGACCAAAAACAGGCAAAAAAAATGGCTAGAATTGCATAAACTATTCGCAAATTTATATAAACTATTTACAAATAGTATAGGTTAATTCGCAAATAGCCAAAAACAGCCAAGAATAGCTAACAATAGCTAAGAATAGCCAAGAATAGCCACTGCTTTTCACGCCATTTTTTTTGCCGATTTTTAGCATTTCGACCTGTGTCTATGTCTTCCTGAGAGTATTTTGTAAAATTGGCTTTTTCTTCAATGATATCTTGGTCAAGTGAGTCTATCTGATCTTTTATATTGAATTGGAAGTTTTCCCAGGTCACTTTTTCGATGTTATCGCAGTCATATATGACTCTGGTGTGGGCATTACCAGTGGGTAATTTATCATATACTGTGTTTTTCCTATTATTTCGTATGAGGTCAGAGGTGTCTATGGTTACCGTAATAATGTCATGGTCACTATGTGTGATATACGTCGAGAGAGTAATTGAGAAATTTAATACATTATTACTGTGAGTTTCAAAAAGACCCTGGATATCTCCAAAACAGGTCATAAGTCACACTTTTGGGCAAACATGGCATAGTAGTCTTTATCTTTATTAATTATTTATCAAACTTTACAAAATTACATATAAGAAAAAGAAAATAAAATAAAAACTAACTAAAAACAAAGCTATATAGTCTCCTAGAAAGAAATTAAAATTAAAAGAAAGTTCAAAAGAAAATTCGCTAATACTAACACTTCCTAGATCTCCCCCTTGATATATTCCAACCAAAGTAGAAGCAACTATGCTAACAAAATAACGAATGACGCGCCCACTATTAAAATTGACACTCCATCCTGCAAAAGCGGTTATTAAGTAGCACCGTTAGACGACCCATAAAACCCGAAATGTGATTAAACCAAGATAATCCATATTGCATTGAATTTTTTAACCAATCGGTTCCGGAGTCACGTGAATCAATATGGGTCGGAGGTGGTAAAAACGAGTAAGGTAAATAAGAAGATTTGGGCAAACCTTTAGGCCTTGAAGATTGTTTAAGTTTTGAAGAAATGTTCATCGTATGTTCCCATAATCCTTTATCATACGAACGTGGATTCCAAATTCGTTTACAGAATTTGTTGATAAAATTGTTATGTATGGCGGCGACCACATTCATAGCAGTGAGGTGAGGAATACCTAAGTTTTCAAAAACTTCCAGAAAGGCGGTAGGCAAACAGCCACGGACAAGACTATAGGAAGACCAGTTGTTAGACGAAAAAGTCCAGCAAGGGAGGGAAGTAACTCTATTAATTGAAGAAGAGTAATTATCACCCGCTTCTTTAATTTTTTGGGTAAGATGGTGAAGATATGACGTTAAAATTTGATGTAATTTAACGCGGTGCTTTTTACATAAAAATAAGTGCATAAAATCTTCTAAGTGGTCTTCACAAGAACGACAGGTTAGAATCTCTACGTATAAATCAGGTCGTGTCCTTTTCAGTGATTCCAAAGTAGGTAAGTCTTCCAGAAAAAGTTGAAATTTCAACGTATGATGTCTAGAGACATTTTCCTTAGTGAAGGAATTATCAAATTTGGGTTGGAACATTAACGTATGCCAAGTAAGAGTCCAATCAACCACGTATCGGGATGGATCTGTTAAAAGAGAAATGAAACAGAAATGAGAAAGGGCTAAAAGATCTTTCATATACAACATCTGATGATATTGTTTAAACAGATGTCTTGGGTTGGATTCACAGACTACGTCATCATAAGTCATAATATAATCATGAACCGTGGCAAGATCGAGGCGGGAGATAAGAATAGCATTGTCAGATGTATGGGCAGTATTGGCAAGAGAGTCAGCGAAGTCATTCCAATAAAAATTAGAATGAGCTTTAACCTTGAAAGGTAAAACTGAAAGTTGTTTATCCACAATCAGTTGTTGGATGATGGCCCAAAGTTCAAAATTGGTAGTCTTATAATAAAGATGAGAATCTGAATAATCAGATAAGAAACAATGTTTCAAACCCTCGATGGAAGACTGTGAATCTGTATAAATGTGAACTACAGAATTGGCAGGAGAAGCTGATAAAGCTGCATAAATAGCAGCAGCTTCGGCTCGAGAAGAGGAAGGCCAATCACAAATAATACCCCGCTTATTATAAGTGGCAATAGAGTTGAGAAAGCCAGAATCCTTGACAATTTGAACCCAGCCCCATCCCATAGAAACATCATACGTTTCTAAATTGATAAGAGAACCATCAGTGTAAAAGGTATATTGAGAGTCTAGAGAAAGCACGACCGATGAGGAAGCAGCAATATCGCCAGCCGTAAGTAAATGTGGAGTAGGCAAAGCCTCATCAATAATATCAAAGGAGGTATGGGGAATATCAACAGCAAGCATCGAGCAACCTAACGGATTACAAGATGCGGTAACAAAGTCCATAATTTCCGCTCACGACACCGTAGCAGTCAAGCTGGATGTGTGATTCAAAATGGATGATTTCTTTATAGGTAAGATCCATGACTGACGAAGAGAGGCCGAATAAGAGCAGGAAACAGAACCAGAAGCAACTGATTTCTTTGAATAGGAAGATTTGTTTATATTTAAGTTGCAGCCAGGACAAGGTCGTAGAGTAATTAAATCGCTCAGACGAGATAAACAATCTGAAGTCCAATATACAATAGTACAAGTGGAGCGTTTGGGTTGGATCTGAATCTGTTTGCCGAATAAGGGAAGGCCATTATCATTCAGCGTAACAATCCAATTCTTCTTATAACCAGAAGGAGGAATGCAAGGAGCAAGTTCTTTTGCAATCAGGCTCACAGGTTGTTGTTCAGTCAGGAATCGATCTCTTAATAAACCAGGTTTATCTGGAATCGTGACATTAGTAGAGAGATTTTTGTACCACATGGAAAGGTGGGCATTACCACGCTTTTGAACAGAATTAGCATATATGATAGACCAAGAGAGCAAATGTGTTCCTTGAGGTGTCAAAAGTTGCGAAAGGTAGAAAAGGCCACGTTTTCGAAGTCTTGTTAAATTGGCTTTAAATACATCTAAAGAAAGACATTGATAAATAGGAGTATGGCCATTGGGGTAGGTTAAATTAAGCACAGATGATAGATTAGCGCGTGACAAGCGAAAGGGAGTTGAGAGCAATGAAGCTAGAGTATTAGCGATATAATTTTGTTTAAAAATTATAAGAGAAGACCAACAAGTCCAATCCAAAACCATCAAGAGAGAAATAGGAATTAAACAATAAAATTGAATAAATCGCAACCTATAATTAAATAATGATTTCATAAAAACAGAAGAAGAATTTGCTAACAAAAATAAATTAGTAAAATGACTTTGTTGTTGAAATGAAAATAAATTGATTAAACCCAAAGCATGTGTTAAATATAATACCACATTAGGAACAGAGCGTGATAATTTGGCTTTATGTTTAACTAAGGCATGAACTGAAGAGGTAATAGTGGAGCATTCAGCCTCAGATAAATGTGTAACTTGCATTCAATAGTCCAATTTCAGAATCAAAACAGTATTATAAAGATACACCACTTGTTGAACAGTTAGTTTCGCAGGGCGAAGAATTGCAGAGAAAGAATTACATTCTCGTTTAAGTTGTTGTCGGATAAAGTTCCTAGAGCCGTTAATATTAAACCAAACTCCTAAAAACCGGAAAGATGAGGACATAGGGATAGGAGTAACAATAATGTTGGGCGTGGAGTTGAGCGATGAAATCGACAAATTAAAGGCTATAGGAGACAAATCTCGAGAAGCAGCGACTGCATTAGTGGCTAAAACATATTTGTTATGATTGGCTAAGGTATTGTTTAAACAATAAAATTCTTCAGTAATAGACAACATATGTTCCATTCCTTCTTTAGAAGAAGAGAGTAAAGTAGAATCATCCATGAACACCAAATTATTAATTTCTAAAACATCTGGAGAACAAGAATTTGATGAAACAGTATAGGGAGCCAATGGAGAGACCAAACGATAAGGGTATTTCTTCTCATTTCTGAGAGTTGTAAGTAAAGGGTCTAAATAAATAACCCATAAAAGCGGAGAGATAACTTCACCTTGGTCTATTCCAATTCTAACTCTATATGGTGGAGTAGGGCCATGTGCAGTAATGACACGATTAGAACGTGACATAAATAAAGAGAGTAAGAATTGAATTGCATTTTGAGGCAAACGTAAACGTTGAAGAGCAAAACGCAACATAGATAAATCCACAGAATCAAATGCTTTTGAAATGTCTTGAGAAAGAATCCATAAGGGTTGTTTAGTAACTACCGAATCATGGATGATGGATTCCAGAGTAATAATAGGATCACGGCAGGACCCTCCAGGTAAACCTGCAAAATTACCGCCTTGGAGAACATGGTGAGAGGCAAGCAAAGGAGCAAGACGATTGTAAAAAAGTTTAACCAAAGCCTTACGAATCACCTCCAGTAAAGTGATAGGACGTGTATTTTTAAGTTGGCATTTCCATTCATGCGGTTTAGGAATAGGAAAAACAGTAGCTTGTCTCCATAAATTAGGGATATTTGCTTCTGATAAACAAGCACAAATTAAGTTGAAAAGCAAGGTAGAAGCAGAAGGGCCTAGGTGTTTTAACATCTCGTACGAGATCATAGAAGGACCTGGGGCTTTATCGTTAGGCATGGATGAAATTGTTGAGTACCATTCATCAAGGGTAGAAGGATCTATTAGTGAATCAAAAATAGCTGGAGAAACATCAGCAAGTGGTGTATAAGCATTAGACCATCGTTCAGGCAAATCCTGTATGGAAGAAGGAGGAGTAGAAGTAATTGGAACAAAATTTTGAAAATGATCAATAACTTTTTGATCAATAGCATCTGGAGAAGTTAATAAAGTAGGGTGTGTTGGATGATCAATAAAAACACGGTCAAGAACTATTCGTCGTCTGGTTCGTGACAAAGCAGACTCAATGAAAGTGGAAATATCATTGGTGAAGTTATCATTCCGAGCATCAATTTTTGCCTGAATAGAGGAAGCTTGGAATTCTTTTTCTTTAAGCAAAAGTAGGCTTCGCAAAAGCAGAGTCATATTCTCTATCATTTGAAGTAAATTAACAAAATCATCAATTCTTGCATCTCGAAGAAGGGGAGGAAGGATAATAGGCGTAACAAATGTTTGTTTATAAAGGGATAAAAGATTGTTAAGACGTATATAATATGAAGACCATTTGGTTTCATGATGAATAGAATATGATGTAGGGGTCTTATGAAGGGAACGGATAGTTTTAGCCACGTTAGACAAAAATCTATAAGACTGGCATAAACTTTCCAAGTCTTTAGGCTTTTTTGGAACATAGGTGTTGCCCACAGTAACTGAGGGTAAGGCGGAATTAGCAGCCTTGATAATCCTAGAATGAAGATATTCACACTTCTGATTGAGAGACCAAGCATCAAAAATAAGTGGATCAATTGGACATAATTTATCCAAATCATCAGCAAAGACAGTCCACCGTTCAGTAGAAATAGAATCATATTTAAAGACACGTCGAGTATTGTGACTAAGTTGACGAGCTCGTGCAGATTTAATAGCATCTGATAATAATGAAACATCAAAATATGTAATAATAGGGTTATGGTCAGAAATGTGTAAATCATGAGCATCAAAAATGGAAGCTGTTAACATATATTGACGAAGAAGTGGACAAGACCAAACAAAGTCAATACAGGTAATAGTGTCCAAATGGTGACAAGTACCTAAAGTACCAGATAAATTAAGAGGGGTGCAATCCTCATAATTATGAGAAAGCAAATAATGAAATAATTTGTGAATACGTTTAGCAGCAACCTGAGGTTGGTGCAAAAATATAGGGTAATATTTCTCCAGATTCATATTAAAATCACCGCAAATAGCATAGTGAAAATTTTGTGAAGAAGTTTGAGAAATAAGAGAAATTAATTGATCAATGACTTCGTAACGAAGAACAAGATCATTTGTAGGGGGGATATAGATGACAAATATACGCAATTTAACATTGCCTTTAAAAAATAAGTCTACAGAAAGAATTTGAGAAGAATGGGATTGATAAAATTGAACATGCGTAGCTAAAGAGCTATGTATAAACAAAGAAACACCACCAGAGGAACGGCCGTGTTTGGTAGAATCCAAATCAGAATGAAAAGAAGTATAATCACAAACTCGCTTAGATAAAAATTTCATTTGTTTGGGTGATAAATGAGTATCAACAATGCCACCAAAGGAGATGTGATTACGAGAAAAAAAGGAAGAAATTTGGTCCATTTTAAAGGAACTTTGACCAGGAGTTTTAAGACTATTAACATTAAAGGAAGAAATGTTAAAAGAATTGGGGATGGGGGAAGTAGAGGAAGAGGGAGAAAATAATGTATCAGATATAGGATCATTAAAAATATCACTAAAATCAACGGGGTTGGGGGGATTTCGCACAAAAGTATCATAATCTATATTATTGTCCATCATTATTACACTATGATAAGAACTACGGGGTGAAAGGGGGAGAATAACAAATTAATCAGACGAAGTCTTATTGACTAAGTCCGAGGAAGAGCCACCAGAAATGGAGCTAATAAATCTTTCAATAGAACTGGATAAGTGATCGAATTTGTTATCTAAAGATCGTTGAAAGGAATAAATTTCAGCACGTTGTAAACGGCCGAATATCAAGCATGAAAATATGATAAAATTTAATCGCCAAATGTAATTACCAAATATTAAGAACGAACAAATTAATTGTGAATTGGCGTGGATGGATAAATAATTAGCCAAAAAGGATAAACATTTAGGAGGAGTAATGATCTACATGATGTAATATTTATTGAAAGATTAACAAGGAACCAATAGGATAAATAGAGTCGATCATTTGCGGCTTAGCGATCTTTAACAATAAGAACGATAAGAAAGAATAATTATAAGCCACAAAAGATAGATTATAAGCAAAACATATAAAGTGGATTGAAAGAACATATAAAATAATGTCGGAAAGATTAAAGAATATAAAAGACAATATAAAAAGATAATACAAAGATATTATAAAAGATAATATATATATTAAAAGATAGCATATTAAAAGATAGCATATTAAAAGATAGTATATTAAAAGATAGCGTATTTAAAATATAGATAGTATATTAGAAAGATAGTTCAAAGATAATATGTAAAGAACATAAAAGATAGTATATAGATAGAATAGAAAGTAGTATAAAAATTGTATATATAGAGAACGGAATTCAAAGTAATTCCATAGTTCTCATCCACAGAACTCAATAAAAATATAAGTTTTATTTTTTTAATTATTTGTTAGTAAAGTTTAATGTTAATTAAAGGTAATAGGTTCGCCCTAAACTTTAATTAATGTTTGCTTAATTAATTTTAATTGAAAAACGGAAATTTTAAGAAGAATTAAATATACATTGTGAAAAGTAATGATTCGTAGCGAGAGCTATCGAAGTTTGTAATTAAAGGTAAAAGTAGATATAATTTGGGAAAAATTTAGAGAAGTAAAATTTATTTTATATCGTTTAATGTTTTATATTACTAACGCTATTTATGTTGTGAACCAAGAATGTTATTGTACATTGTTCGTTAATTGTATTGTTTGTTAATTATATTGTTGATTAATCGCTTGTTCGTTTAATTGTTCGTTTGTTCGTTTGTTCGTTCGTTCGACCATGAGAATGCCCGTTCGATGTGGCAACTCTGTAAATTGATGACAGAGGGAATTGGGGGATCTCATATGGTGCATGCTCCGAGAAAGGAAATGATCATCATCACATGATTATTATTATAATGAATATGAAAATTAATTTCGTTAGTAAGTCACTGATAGGTATTATTAATCAATATTTTATTTTTAGAATTTATTTTTAGATTTCAGGTTTTAACGAGTTCAAAAGGAACCAATAAATCAATAAGGATTTAACGAGTTAAAAACTTGGAAAGGTGAAAGATTGGAGTTTGAAGTTGTGCAAGTAATCATTTAATCGATAGAAAGCACAAGAATATTTCTTTCGGGAATAAAGTACCTGAGAAATTTCATAAGGAGATGGGGAAGTGAAAGATAAATTTTGGAATAAAGATTAATAATGGGAGAACACCAATGTATTGTCCGGGTTCATCTGTGTGGTATGGGTTACCTCTGAGTTTGGATTTTGGATAAATGCTCTAGATTGGAAAATTTTTATTCTTCGATATTAAAGATTATAACGTATGGGTTACGTCAAATCTGGATACCCAGCTCAATAACGTGCGAATTGCTTTGGGGACGGGGAATGAAGATTGTAAAGACACCTACTATCAAGAAACGTTGAATGGATAAAATGGGACAAACCTGTAAACTATCATGCTTTGACCGAAGGGAAAAAGATAGAGATAAGCCCAGTATAGGTCCACCAATTTAAGAAAGTTGGTTTAGATGAGTTTTGAGGATAGCTGATGACTTTTGAAACTGGATTTTGGAAGGTTAGATTCACCTGTTGAGAAACAAGTCGGCCAACGAAGAAGGAAAAGACGGATACGTTGTATTGTTACAGGTCCTAGGCTACATTTCAGATGAGGGTTCCTGGTGTAGTGTCCTAGTTCACGCTCTCATTACAATGTTCCGTTAAAAGAAGATAAAATAGAAGGATATTTACACATTAACGAGCCGTATAATGAACATTACGTGCAGTATTTAATAATAGAGTAAAATCTGAAAAGAAGGACAGTTATTTAAAGAAGAACATTTATTTAAAAGAAGAACATTTATTTAAAAGAAGAACATCTATTTGAAAAAGAATATTTATTTGAAAAAGAACATTTATTTGAAAAGAAGGACATTTATCTGAAAAGAACGACATTTTGCAAGTTATAGATTAATTTATATAATATAGAATTTAGTAAGAAGGAATTATGTGGACGATAAGAAAGATTGGAAATTCGCAAACTTTAAAAGTTATGAAAATTTTGGAGTTTGTGATATGTGACAAGTGAAATTATGAATCACGGTGACAAAAAGATGTGACATGTGAAATTATGGATATCAGTGATAAAAGATAAATTTTATGGCGCAGTAAAAACCTCCGCAGCCTGAGAAGATCGTGGACTTAGAAAAATTTTTGAAATTTTAAGGCGCAGCAAAAATTAATAGTAAAATATGACGTAGTAAATATATAGAACCGAAAGATGGAATCTAAAGATTGAAAGAAGTAATCTATTTAAAGATAAAAGAATGTTTAGAAGATTAAAAATAGAAGTGATAAGAGTGAAATATATATATATAGAGAGAGAAGTCTGATTGAGATTCTGGATGGATATTCGTAGCAATTTAACTAAAGCATACAATGGAATGGTACCATCAATGGGAAAGCGAATATAGAACACATAAAGAGGAACACGAATTAGGAACAGAAGAATTGGACGAATGTTTAAATTGTGAATTATGTTATCCAATAGTAAATGAACCAATAGTATTCAAGAAATTTTGGGACGCATTATTTAAATTTGAAGACGCAATAATAATATATAATGATGTAACGATTAAGGGAGTATTAGATTTATTAAGTATGAATAATTCAGAAAGAGAAGATACAATACATAAAGGGAAATGTAGAGACATAATGGATAGAATAACAGAATCAATAAGATATAGGATACAGCCGAAAATAAAAGAAAAGGGATTACGAACAATTATATTAGTAATTGTAAGAGATTGTATTGAAAGAAATCTGGGGAATGAAGTATTTGATAGATTAATTGGAAATCCTGAATTAATAGAACACAAATATATTTTGGAAGATTGGGATGTTGAAAGAAGGTTTGAGAAATTTTGGCAATGGTATAGAATCACATCAAAAGAAGTTGGACCATTACGAGTAAAGATGGGAGCAATAAAGACATTTAGGGAATTACTATATGAGGAAGAAGGAATAGCTATGAATGAGGAGAAAGTAAAGGAACTAATGTCCAGTATAGAATATGAGAACATAAATATAGAAAACGTTCACGAATATCACAAGAGTATGGTGCAAAAGATAATAAGGATATTTATAGATACTAGGGGTTTTACAAAAGAACCAGAAGATTCAGAAAGTGAAAATAGTCCAGCAAGTTACGAATTGGAAAATAGTTCTGAGGAAGAATTAGAGATAATAATAGGAGACAAGTCATGGAAATTTAGTGAATTAGAAAGAAGGACAAGTTCTATGGATAAAGATCAACTGAGGTACATTTGGAAGATAGGAATAAAGTTGATGATAGAAATGGATATATTGGTAACGAAAATGTTTATAGATAAAATCCAAGAGATAGAGGAAATGGATGAAAGGGAAAAAGAATCGAAGATAAGAGAATGGTTAGAAAAAGAAACAGTAATATGTGAAAGATGTGGTAATAGAAGGTTCGAGATGGACAAAGCGGATAGTGAATGCGGGGAATGTATTAAAGAAACGCGGAAAAATGAACAAGATGAGTTAGCAGAATTAAAAGATGATTTAGAAAAACTGGGATATGAAATAGATGTGTCAGAAATTCAAAGAATGAAGAGTTTCGGAGTAAATAATCGAATAATAATAACTAAAGAATTTGTGGAAGAATATATGGGAATGATAGATTTGGAAGATAAAGAATTAAGAAAAGAGATTTATAAGTGGTTAAATGAGAATACAACTTGGTGCGAAAGATGCGAAATAAGATGGATGAATGATATGTTTAGATTAGGGGGAACGGTATGCAAAGATTGTGAAGAAGAAGATATCGATGAAATTGATGATCGGGTAAAAAGATTACAGAAGATTTTTGAAGATATTGGAACAATAATAACTGAAGAAGAATTGTTGAGATTAACTAGTATGGGATATACAGATGGAGAAATTTTAGATAAAGAATTCATTGAAATCTTTCAAGAAAATAAAAATGAGTCGGAAAAAGAATTGAAGAAAAAGTTAGATAAGTTGTTGAAAGAACAAGCGGGAATAATAGATAGTGAAGAAAGTGGTAAAAAGAGTGATAATGAAGAATCAGAAGAAGATAATACAGATGATTCAGAAAAAACTGGAGAAATATTAAGTCCAGATGAAATATGGGATGAAAATATTGAAAATTTTAATGAAGAAGAGTTTGAAGATGAAACTGAAAATGTTATAAATAGAGGAGATATTGACTTAAGTCAAAACTCAGATACGAATAGTTCATTAAATATTAAAAATTCTGACAACGAAAGTGAATTATCTGATTACAATTTGCAAGATTTATTTCAAGAGAATACATTGAATATGGCAACTGAGAATCAAGTAAAAAGATTGTTAGAGAATGCTATAGGTTATCCAGCTAATACTTTGAACGCAGCAGTAGGAGCAGGAGGAAGTTTGATGGAAAGGATCGAAAATGCAGGGAATGAAGCAGGAGGAACAATTAGTATACCACTCTTTTATGGAAAAGAAGATGAAGACGTTAGTGATTGGGTTAGACAATTTGAGGTAGCATTTACAGCAGTCGGAAAAGCAGCAGGAGCTAATGGCATAAGACAAGCGGCATACGCAGCAGCACATTTAAGAGGGGCAGCAGCACAATGGTATAATGAAATGAAAGAAGCGAATGCAGGTCACTTAGTAAATTGGGTGGATGCAGATAATGATAATGATTTAAAGCATAGAATAAAAAGGAGATTTACTAGAGAGGATGTTAGAAGGAAGAAGATGCTGGAATTGAGAAAGATTCGACAAGAAATAAATGAAAGTATTGAGGAATACACAAGAAGATTTAGACAAATATTAAGGATAGCAACTAGAGGACATGCCTTAGCGGATGAATTGCAAGTAGATGCTTATATTGAAGGATTAGAACCAACAATAGGGTATCAAGTTAGAAGACAGAATCCAGGGAACTTAAATGGGGCGATAGAAATAGCAGTAAGAGAAGAAAGTGCAAAAGACGAATTTATGAGAAAAGCAATGGGTGTACCAGTTAGTACGAAAATAGACATTGGAAGAGATGACAATAGACAAAATATGTTCGCAAAGCCATTGAACGAAAATTATGAGGACGAATTAGCTGAAATGTTTAAAGAAAAGGCGAAAATTAGTAAATTAGAAAGACAAGTAGCGATTATGGAGAGAAGATTAAATAACGGTAATGGGAATAGGTATCGACCAAATATGGGAAGGAGATTAAATAATGGTAATAGGAATAGTTATCAACCAAATCAGAATAGGATACCAACGTGTTTCGGATGTAATAGAGTGGGGCATTATAAGAATAATTGTCCCGAAGGAAGGAATGCGAGAGTAAATATGATAGACGAATATGATGATCAAGAAGAATATTATTATGATGAATATGGATACAAGGAACCACAATATAACGAAATATATTACACACAAGGCTATTACGATGATTATGAAGATGGAGAATTAAATTATCATAATGAATTATACGCAAAAGATGACGCAGTAAAAGGAAGAAGACAATCAAGAAGGACGAGTCCAATAGCGGGATATAAAAATAATAATGAAGAGGGAAATTTACAAGAAGAATTAAGAGAAGCAGGAAATAGAATGGACGATAGAGAAATACCAAGTGGTACAACGGCACCAAATTATATACATGAACAAACTGAACAAAATGGGGATAGAATGATAAGACCAAAGGGAATGAAATGGAGCAATAAAAGACAAGCTTATTACGACCCAACAGAAGGACTAAAAAAATGGAGAGAAGCAGGAGGACCAACAAAACCCAGAGAGTATGGACCGAGATTAACTGATGGAATACCACCTTACGACATTGTAGGAGATGTGAAAAATTGTAGAGCGAATATAACATTTGGACAATTAGTAAATGGGAATACTAAGTATCATAAGCAATTGAGGGAAGGAACATATAGACCAAGAAGTATGAACGAGAAAAATTGACTACACTCGGTGGGAACTATGAAAAATGAAGAGAAGAGAACTACAGCAATGAGAACAGAATTAGAAGTCGAGGATCAATTAGTGAATGTAATAATAGATACCGGAGCAGCAGTAAGTGTGATAACAGATAAATTAAGAAGAAGATTGAATATACCTATATTTGGAAAAAGTAAATTTAGATGTACAATAGCAAATGTACAAAAGATAGCAGCATTAGGAAAGGCAAATATAATTTTAAGATACAAAGATGAATTAGAGATATTAAAAGAAGTTGAAGTAATCGATTCAGAAGAGGAGGATCTAATTTTGGGAAATGATATATGGAAGCTGTATAATGCAAAAATAAATTTTGAAGATCATACCTTAAGAATAGAAGAACAGGGAGAGATAATAACGATTCCAGTAGGATATGAAAGAGAAGCAGCATACGAAAGTGAGGAGAGCGAGGACGATGAAGAATACGAAAGTAACGATGAAGGGGAAGTATTCAGAATGCACCAGAATTTTAAATAGAAAGTCTTGGCTCTGAAGAGAGAGAGACGGAAAAGATGCTCGAACCAAGTGGAAAATTTATGCAAAAACTAAGTATAGGGAAAGTAGAAGAACCAATTTGGGAAGATATGGTAAAATTACTGTTAGAATACCAAGATATTTTGGAATACGACAAAGAAATAGAAGGAAGAACAAAAGCGGCGCAACATGAGATAAAAATAAAAGATGGAGTAGAACCAATAAAGCAAAGAAGATACAAAGAAACAGATGAGAAGACAAAATTTATAAGCGAAGAAGTAGATAAATTACTAAGACAAGGAAGGATAAGGAAATCAAAAAGTCCGTGGAGTTCACCTGTTACATTAGCAGGAAAGAAAACGGGAAAATATAGATTCTGCATTGATTACAGAAAGTTAAACAAGATAACTATAATGGATAGTTTTCCTTTACCAAGAATGGATGAATTGTTAGACAAATACAGAAAAGCAAAATGGTTTTCAAGTATAGATTTAGCAGCAGGATTTAATCAAGTAGAAATGAAAGAAGAAGACAAAGAGAAAACAGCATTTGTATGTTCGAAAGGATTATTTGAGTATAATGTAATGCCGTTTGGTTTAACGAACGCACCAGCAACATTTCAAAGATTAATGGATGAAATATTAGAAGAATACATAAATGATTTTGTAGTAGTATATATCGATGATATTATGATATATTCAGAAAATTTAAAAGACCATATGGAACATGTGGAAAAAGTATTAAAGAAGTTACAGGAGAATAACTTAATAATAAAATTAAAGAAATGTAGATTTTTGGAAAGAAATATAGAATTTTTAGGACATATAGTAGGAAATGATGGATTAAGGCCGGACGATAAAAAGATAGAAAAGATAAAAGGAATGAAGGCACCAACAACGGTGAAAGAAGTAAGATCATTTTTAGGACTTTGTTCATATTACAGAAAATTTGTGAAGAATTTTTCAAGGATAGCAAGACCAATAAGCGATTTGAGAAAGAAGGGGATACCTTTTATTTGGGGAAAAGAACAACAAGAAGCATTTGAAAAATTGAAAGAAAAGTTAATACAATATCCAATATTGCGACATCCAGATTGGAAGAAAGAATTTCTATTAATAACAGATGCATCAGGAAAAGGATTAGGTGCAGTATTAAGTCAAAAGGATGAAAAAGGAAAAGAAGTAGTAATAGCATATGCAAGTAGAAGTTTATTACCAGCAGAAGAAAATTATCCGATAACAGAATTGGAATGTTTAGGAATAGTTTGGGGAATTCAACATTTTCATAAATATTTAATCGATAGAAAATTTAAAGTAATAACAGATCATAGCGCATTAAAAGGATTAATGAATGCAAAGATACCAAAAGGAAAAAGAGCAAGATGGGTAATAGAATTACAGCAATATAATTTTGAAGTAATACATAGATCAGGAAAAGAAAATACGAACGCCGACGCATTAAGTAGATTACTAAAGATAGTAGAGGATCAACCAGAAATAGTAATAATCGATGGAGTAGATGGATTAGGAAAAACAAGTATAATACAAAATTTAATTAAAGAATGGGAAAAACAAGGATTAAAAGTAAGATTCAATACTTATAAAAGAAGAAAAAAAGATAAAGATGAATTTTATGAATCAAAGATGGAGACGGAATGGAAATTCAGAAAAGAAGTAGTGGAACAAATAAACAGAAGAATGTTAGAATATGATGAAGATACAGATATAATAATTTTAGACAAATCACCATATTGTGAATATTATTACCAAAAGACGAAAAGTTTTGACAGAGGATTAATTACTCCACATGGAAATCATGAGATGGAAAAAGAAATATTCAGATTGAAAGAAACAATAGATAAATCAATAGTGATATTTTTAGAAAAAGATGGCAATGTATGTTGGGAAAATTACATTGGAAGAGAAACAAAGAAAACGGAAAAATCATCATATCCAACATTAAAGAAGGATGAATATTTGGACATGGTTAAAATGTTTGAAGAAAATCAAAGTGTGTACGAAGATACCAAAAGATACAGTCGAGTAAAAGTTAAAAATGACAATAGTAGTTGGAGAAAAGTATTTAAAGAGGTGGAGAAATGGAGAAGAGCACAGAACTAAAAATACGGAACACATAACGAGAATAACAAATTTAGAAGCGAAACCAATTAAAGAAGTATTATGGAAGAAAATAATTACAAGAGAATAATTGACAATATCGAAAGGGAGAATAAATATGAATTGAAAGAGGGAATTCTATATAGAGTAAAAGGACAAAACAAATTTAGAGTAATCAGGGATTATGAATATGAAGGATTGATGTACATGATGCATGATAATGAATTATCAGGACATTTTGGAATGGAAGCGACATTAGATAGAATAAAAGAAAATTATTGGTGGAAAAATATGAAAGAAGATGTAGAAGAATATGTAAGAACGTGTTGGAATTGTCAGATGAGAGGAAAACCAAGAGGAAAGAACGAATTAACGTCAATAAAGATAAATGAACCATTTGAGATGATTGGGATAGATATAGTTGGACCATTAAAAGAGACAGAAAAGGGAAATAAGTACATTGTAGTAGCAATGGATTATTTTACAAAATGGCCCGAGGCCGCACTACTGAAAGGAGCTACAGCAAAAGAAGTAGTAGAATTTATTTGGAGAGACATAATTTGTAGACATGGATGTCCAAAGAAAATAATTAGCGACAGAGGGACTCACTTTAACAATAAAATGATGGAAGAATTAGTAGAAAGATGTGGAATAAATTATAGATTAAGTACACCATATAGGCCACAAACAAATGGTTTGGTCGAAAGATTCAATAAAACTTTATGCGAAGGATTAGCCAAATTAGGAGAAGAAAATTGGGATAAACATATACCATCCGTATTATTTGCATATAGAACGAAGAAGCAGTCGTCAACAAAAATTAAACCTTTTTATGCAACATATGGAAGGAGAGCAAATTTACCATTAGATAAGGACGAAAATAAAATAACATTAGCCGACAGAGTAAAAATATTAATTGAGGAGCTACCGGTAATAAGAAGGAAAATAAAAGAAAACGTGGAAGAAGCTCAAGGGAAACAAAAACAACAACACGACAAAAGGGGAATTAGAAAACCCAAATTTGAAATAGGAGAAAAAGTATTATTATATGAAGCATGGAGAGAGAAACAATGGTCTGGAAAATTGCAGAGCAAATGGAAAGGACCATATTTAATCCACGAAGAATTTGGAAACGGAGCATATAAACTCAAAGAATTAGACGGAAGAATACTAAAAACACCACAAAATGGAGAATGGTTAAAGAAATTTTATGATCGAAGGGGATTTACACCAAAAATAGTAATTAAAGGAAAAGAGGTATTTGATAAGACCCGAGTTCGATTCGATTAAAACTATTATGGATAAGACACGAGTTCGATTCTATTAAAGTTATTTGTGAGGTCACAAATAGCGAAGAGGGGGATAATGTAAACGGCCGAATATCAAGCATGAAAATATGATAAAATTTAATCGCCAAATGTAATTACCAAATATTAAAAACGAACAAATTAATTGTGAATTGGCGTGGATGGATAAATAATTAGCCGAAAAGGATAAACATTTAGGAGGAGTAATGATCTACATGATGTAATATTTATTGAAAGATTAACAAGGAACCAATAGGATAAATAGAGTCGATCATTTGCGGCTTAGCGATCTTTAACAATAAGAACGATAAGAAAGAATAATTATAAGCCACAAAAGATAGATTATAAGCAAAACATATAAAGTGGATTGAAAGAACATATAAAATAATGTCGGAAAGATTAAAGAATATAAAAGACAATATAAAAAGATAATACAAAGATATTATAAAAGATAATATATATATTAAAAGATAGCATATTAAAAGATAGCATATTAAAAGATAGTATATTAAAAGATAGCGTATTTAAAATATAGATAGTATATTAGAAAGATAGTTCAAAGATAATATGTAAAGAACATAAAAGATAGTATATAGATAGAATAGAAAGTAGTATAAAAATTGTATATATAGAGAACGGAATTCAAAGTAATTCCATAGTTCTCATCCACAGAACTCAATAAAAATATAAGTTTTATTTTTTTAATTATTTGTTAGTAAAGTTTAATGTTAATTAAAGGTAATAGGTTCGCCCTAAACTTTAATTAATGTTTGCTTAATTAATTTTAATTGAAAAACGGAAATTTTAAGAAGAATTAAATATACATTGTGAAAAGTAATGATTCGTAGCGAGAGCTATCGAAGTTTGTAATTAAAGGTAAAAGTGGATATAATTTGGGAAAAATTTAGAGAAGTAAAATTTATTTTATATCGTTTAATGTTTTATATTACTAACGCTATTTATGTTGTGAACCAAGAATGTTATTGTACATTGTTCGTTAATTGTATTGTTTGTTAATTATGTTGTTGATTAATCGCTTGTTAGTTTAATTGTTCGTTTGTTCATTTGTTCGTTCGTTCGACCATGAGAATGCCCGTTCGATGTGGCAACTCTGTAAATTGATGACAGAGGGAATTGGGGGATCTCAACGTTCTTTATTAATAGTAACTTCATCAGCAGTTTCGGGGATGGGGGAGGAGGAAATGGTGGAATGGGAAACAGGAATCGTTGGGAGAAAAAGAACTGGGCCAGAAGGAGGCCTGTTCGAAGTGGGCGGGTTGGATTGTGTTATATAAGGGGGGTGCATTGGTGGTTATCAACAAGCATATATGAAGAATCATTGGGATCAGGTGGGAGAACATCGTCTTGCATATGTCCAAAAACATGAAGTTCCAGCCGAGACATTCTCTGATCAGCTAATTCAAAAGCATGAATTCTAGCACGTACACTAGCCATATCTTCTTGAAGGCTTTTGAGCACCGAAAGGATCTCTTGAATTTGGGAACAATTAGGATCCACCAAGGGAGGTTTATAACCAGATGAGTTGGAAATAGAGGTACTATTGCGTTGGGAAGTGGAAAAGTAAACTGAACGGTCTTTGCCTTTACGTTCATTAGATCAAGGCCGTTGAGTAGATTGAGTAGAATTAGTGGATTTAGAAGAATTGGACGAAGAGATAGTATTGGTAGTATTATAGTTCCGTCTAGCATTATTAGCTGAATGATTATATTGTCAGGAATTAGAACGATCTTTGGATTGAGAACGGGAGCGTTGTCTACTGCGATTAGCAGAAGAGTTATTATTATTAGTTTGGCCAATATTGAAGCGTTCTTTTAAGTATGCAACAGGATTACGAGTGCGTGAGCGACCTCGAGAGTTGTTCAATGGACATGCAGTAGGAGCGCAGCCGAGTTTGCCGTATCTATGACAAAGTTTATTTGTATTCTCTGGGAGTTCCCATTGGAGCCTATGGCCTTGCAGGGTGATTGATTGTTCCATGGCGGTGTCCATCATTTGTTGTGACTTAAAAGTGATGTAAGCCCATCGTTTAGGTTTGTAGGAATTAAGAGATAAGAGGATATTAACGGCCATAGCGCCAATTGCTCGTATCAAAGGCGCCAAATGCACATCTTTTGTGTTAGGGGGGAGCTGAGATAAAACAGCGACGAATTCACGTCGTGATTTCTTTTGTTCGAGGGTGAGAGAGCATGGCGTAACGCGTAAACAAGTGGAATAACAGTAGATCGCCCATTGTTTATCCAAAAAATGTTGGATGGAGGAAGCATCATCATAAACGATACGAGCTTGTTGGACTTTGGCATTGGTACGTGTATGAAGGCGACAGGATTGTATGTTACCATATTTTTTGAAAAGAGCAATAACATCATCTTTTTTGATAAAAAAAGGAATATCAGTAACTTGAATAGCCTGAAGGTCTTCATCAGTTCGGAGTTGCTGAGGGTCATGTAGAAAAAATTTGAGATCGGCAAGATCATCATGTCGGAGGGAAAGGCAGGCATCTCGTTCAGTGGTTGAATTAAAATGAATGACTAATCTTTTGAGGTCACCAGAACCGGACATGCGAGCACGGCCAGTATAAGAGTGATAAGTTTTCAAAAGGAGATTATTGACAGCATCAATCATAGCCCGATTATTAGGATATTTTTTGACAAAATCAGGGGAGGTGTTAGGTGCCACAGTAGCCTGAAAATCACGCCTAAAAATGGAAATAGTGGGCGTGTCAAGGGGAAGAGAGAAGTATCATTGGTATCCATAATGTCCTTATTAGGAGACGCGTCTAAGGGGGAAGTTTCTTTGTCTTTTGGAGCATGCATGGACGCGTCGGTACCAGATGTGACAGAACCAGGCGCAGAAGGCGCAGTAGTATCTTTGGGAGGAGGAGACGAAAAATTGTCAGCATTATTTTGTTGAGGAGGAGTAGTGTTGCTACCTCCAGCGTCAGCCGCTGAGTCAGCGACGTAGTCTTCTTCCATAGGATTTTCTGGGAGCGTACAGGTACGTTTGGAAGGGTTGTTTTTATTGTTTGTTTATTCATTATCAGAGTTTGAAACGTCAGAGCCAGAGTCTTTATTTTTGTTTCGTTTGTCTTGACGCTTGGCAGGTCCCCCGTTAGGGTTATTGCCAGCTTTTTTGCTACCTTTGGGAGGCATTTTAATAGTAAAATAGAGATGTGTTAATATGAAGAATAAAAATTTCTTCCGCGAAATTTTTGACCAAGGATCTACAAGAAAGAGTTGGCAGATCGGGATCTAAGTCACACTTTTGGCAGATTGGCCCATTTTTCAGGGGTTCAAAAAATCGTTTTTTGTAAATATTTTAGCATCCAGTGTGCCAATTTTGATGAACTATTTTTTAAATTGTAGAGCTAAATGAGGGCTACAAAATAAAAAAATGTTCATTAAAATTGAATCACTGGATGCTAAGATATTTACAAAAAACGATTTTTTAAGTTTCAGTAAAAAAGGGTGTTTTTGGCCAAAAGTCCATTATGACCTTTATATTAGATATCCGGGGTCCTGTTTCAAATACCCAGATTTGATCTAATCTCATGCTAACTCCTTTTTTGTGATAAGTGTTCTTTAATATTTTTTTATTAAGCTTCCTATATGAGTCTATAAGTCCCAGTGTTTCAAGATCATTAAAAAATTTGGGTTTGGAGATATGTTGTGGAGGAGTGCGATCGATTTGGCCATTTGAGATTAAATTAAAGTCTCCCATTAATATATGTATTATATTGTTTGACTTTTTTCGCGTAGTTTCATCACCCATTTCTTTTTGAGTTTCTCCAAAGCATCATAAAGAATTGTCTTATCTTGTATTGCCGCGTAAATAGTCCAGATACTAAACATTATATTTCTAAATAAAAAGTATACTGAGAGTAAATATGGTGAATGAGTTTTGTGTCCTTGATAATGTTTATTCTATTTCCGTGAATATATTAACACCATTCCCAATTCCTTATATTTGTCATACTGTCTACTTGACCAATATATATGGAATTGGTCTTTAAAACTGTCAGATATTTTGAAAAAACCATTTTTTCGGTCTAGGTTAGTTTCGTTTAAGGCCATAATAATGTTCACCTGATTTTTGTGCATTCAGTTCAGTATTCCATAAAGCTTTGTGTTGCTCCCTGCTAATCCGTTGATGTTGTGAGTTCCAATGTAAAGCGTGAGGTATAATGCGTCTAGATCCATTTGTTATTTTTCCTCGTACTGTATTCGTTGACTGTGTAAGAAGTTTTCTATATTAACTAGATTAGTGTTATTATTATTGTTATTGTTTTGTACGTTCAACATAAATGTAGAATTGTATAGGTTTCTATATAAATATGTCCATTATAGTATTATTTGGTCCAGCCAAATTTCTTTGAATTTTATTTTAAATTTAATTGGTATTACAAAATGATTTGATTAACTTTAATTAGCTCTATATATTATAAGGTCTAGCTTGGATAAAGCTTTAAATATGGAATTTAACTTTAAAGAATTTAAAGGTAAATAAAAAGTTACTTTTCGCTTATTTTAAACCAAGATCTTAATTAGAAGTAAAATCAAAATAAGAATTCTAATATATCACAAAAGAAAAAATCTGGTATATAGTTTAAAAAGAAGAAATCTTATAGAACTAATTCGTGCAAGAAAGACTTTGATGGTGGCAAATTGGCAATAAACTTACTATTCTAACTGAAATTCATTCGCTACTACATTTTCTAGTAAACTGATATGATAATATTGGAGTCTTGAAGGAGAGATGGGTAGTGGGATGGTATTGCTCATGTTAGTTTATTATTTTTTTACTCTTATATAATTTTTTTTTACTCTGATTGTTATTTGTTACTCTTTATTTTCTTTTTTTAGCTTCAAATTTTGTGTTGCAGTTACAATAAGTTTTTTGAAGTACTTACAAAACATAGACTAGAAGGAAGGATTACTTCTAAAAAAGAATTCTTTAAAGAAGAACTTACTTTTCTAGTTCAGAGTTCCAACTGATAGTACACATATAATTGTTTGACCAAATAAATTTGATATTTAATAAATTAGATTAGTTTTTATTGTTCTCATCTATATATATAATGAATTGTAATTTTTCGCTATTCTAATAAAATATCCAAATATGCTACAGCCAAAAAAAGAAAAATAATAATAATTAACAATTTCAGGTTAAACTCCAATAAAAAGTATACTTATTTATTAACATAGTAAAAAAAAGTAGATGATAAACTTTACTAGGACCCCGGATATCTCCAAAACAGGTCATAAGTCACACTTTCGGCAGATTGGCCCATTTTTCAGGGGCTCAAAAAATCGTTTTTTGTAAATATCTCGGCATCCAGTGGTCCAATTTTGATGAACTTTTTTTTAAATTGTAGAGCTAAATGAGGGCTACAAAATAAAAAAATGTTCATTAAAATTGAATTACTGGATGCTGAGATATTTACAAAAAACGATTTTTTGAGTTTCAGCAAAAAGGGGTGTTTTTGGCCAAAAGTCCATTATGACCTTTATATTAGATATCCGGGGTCCTACTTTACTTAAATAAAACAAAATCTAACACATATAATATTTTTTTAAATTATATTATAATTATTTTGTAAAAGAGATTTTTATAATTGCTACTCACAGTTATTTTCTTTTCTTAATTATAAAAGAAGCCAAAAAAAGGAAAGAAAGGATATAGTTTTAAAAAAAAATTTTTCTGTTTATTTTTCAAATGATATGAAAATAATATGTAATACACAATAACAATACATATTATAATTAATAAGTGAGAAAACTTAACCTAGATCAGGGAGTTTAGGTTTCTTATCTTAAACCTGGGGGTCCAGATCTCTTATTTTAGACCTTGTGGCACAGCTGATCATTATACATTATTTTCATAATAGTGTATATTAGAATAATAAAAAAATCTTTTTTATTAAAAATTTCAAATCTAATAAATACAAAGTGTTCTTTCTCTAATAATTACGCTTTAACACTTGCAATAGGTAAGTTTGTTCTGGTTTCTTTGAGTTTTAGATTAAATTATTATGTATTGTTTGAAACTTCTTTCAACTAAAATTTGTGATTTTACTAACATATACGTGCTTTTTGTATAATTTTTAGCATTCTAATTAAATTAATTAGCTATGTTGAAAAATAAAATTGTTTGAATACTCATATTTACAAAATTTCAATGGAAATTTATGAAGTATTTTCACGTATTTTTTTTAATACAAGGTTATTTTGTAAGGAGAGAATAAATAATAATATAATAGATAATTCTTTACCCAGTTGTTAAATATTTGATAAACATTTCTAATATTTGGTTTAGTTTAATTTTTTGTTCCAAGAAAAATGCTTATACTTCGTATTTTATTGTGAAATATTGCTTTAATAAAAAAAATTAAAAATCTTGAAAATTTTCTAAAAATGTTACACATGTATTAATGTATATATCTGATATTATAAATGAAAATTTCTAAGATAAAATGTTACATGCCTGGATAAGGATGCTCTTATATTTATCTCAGCAACTTAGTTTTTTTTTTTGAGTGGTCTGATGCTTATTCGTCACCCCTGTGAGTGTATCTAGGGGACAGAGAATTTTTTTTTAGTAACAACATCCTACTTGTCACGCACTATCTGCCACATGTGTGCCACAATTAATTTCAGTCAAGTTGCGTAATACCGGCCATTTCTACAACCCTAGCCATGGCGAAAAAAAAGTTACTGACACGTACTGCATTTTATTCATCACAACTGCCACACCACCGCGTTTCCACTTTTTATATTTATCTGAGGGACTTAGTTTTTTTCAAGTAGGTAAAAACTTATTCGTCACCCCTTATTCGTCACCGGTTATTTCACGTGTTAGTGCATAACGCCGTAATGTGGGATTTACCCCAGCATCGCCCAAGATTTCTAAGTAAAATTCCACCCCACGTGACCGGTGATGTTTAAGGGGGAGTGAAAAATATTTTTTTCACCACTAAAAATTTTCTAAGTCCCCAGAATACTCATGAAAAAATGAAAACGGTGAGGTGTGACGCGGGGTGACATTTTATGCAGGTCACGTGGGGGTGAAAAATCTTGGGGCGACGCTGGGGAAGATGTAATGTGGGCCAAAAGTCACGTGTCAGTCACTTTTTTTTCGCCATGGCTAGGGTACTAGGCCATTTCGTGACATTTTTTCAGTCGCCCGTCATTGATTGTGCCACCCAAGTTTATAATTTTGGAAATAGATTTAAATCATTTAATCCAACAAAATTCCTTAGCCTATGAAAACTCTTGTTCCTAACGACAAGGACAAGAATTTATTTATATGCATGTGTCAATGTTGAAAGAGACAAACTCCTAAGAAAAAAAAGGAAAGGTATTTTTTTTTTTGGTTCTAACAAATTTATAAGATGATTGTGAGCAATTCTTTTTTTTTTTAATATATATACCGTATTTAAAATATAAATTTACAAAAAAAAAGTCTGATTCTATGATTTTATCTATAATTTCTGAAAAAAAAAGAAAATTTTAAAAATTAAAAATCGTAATCGTCATCTTCAGGTCTATTTCTTTTCCAATCATTATTTGTAGTAGTAGTAACTTGCGGTTCGGGAGATTCATGCATATCATAATCTGAGTCTGCATTTGGCAATGTTGAAGTCGTTGCTGCAACAGATTCTTCTCTAGTGTTACTATTATATGGAAGAACTTCCATCATGTCATCATCGTTATCTTCCGGTAAAATTTGTGATATTTCTATATTTGATGGTGATTCTTCTTTTTGTAAATGACCAGGTGGTGGCTTAAATTTAAAAAAAAATAAATTTAGTATAAGTAAAGTAAAAGAAAATTACGCGAATGATAATAAGACAATAAAACAGTTAAAGTGATTATAAAATAAATAAAAAAAGGTAAAATAAATGAAACGAAAATTTAATAAGAGTTCACCTCAGGTATAAGTTGAAAGTTAACGGCTGTTAAACAATGACGATCTGGTGGTAATCTCAGTCCGTATTTTTCTGGTACAGGTGGTAATGGTTCTCTATTACGTTCTTTAGCAAGTTGCGCCAAAAACTATATGTCCAAAAGAAATACATTAATTATTCGAAATCATTATAAAAATTTTATAAAACTATAAGAAATATATATATATATCCAAACCTCACCTCCTGTCGTGGTGGTGAAGTGAATGAATGAGTAATACGACCTTGAATCGCAAGTTTGACATCATCGATATCAATATCATTTTTTGCTGCATGTTCAGCATACGCCGAAGCATCTTGAATAACATCAACTGTGTATCCTATAATATGAACAAAGTAAGATAATATAATAAACATTACGAAATAACAAGAAAAAACGAATATATAAAATTGTACGTTTGTTACCACGATACTTACGATGAGCAAATTCTAAAAGTTGTTGGACCACTTTTGGTTCATATTCTTCAACTCCTGCAGCTTGCAGTATAAGCTGCATAACTCTAGAATCTCTCGGTACTTGATCCTTTGATTGTGCTTGTGGCACATTTGGAGGTTGTGCCATATTATTTACAAAATTTTCAACTTTTTTAACAAGAGACTCTTCAGAGTTTCATTGTTTGCTGACAATCAGAGTGGCGCAGCATTAGAAAATTGTAATTGGCTAGATTGATCAGTGTAATGCAAAACATCTTAGCGTTAGTAAGTCATGTGATATAAACACGAACGCTGGCGATTTTTGTTATAAAGCATAAAAAGTGCAACTCTGAGTCATAAAAGTCCACTTTGTTTATTAATTCCTTAGTTCAATGCTTGTTCTGTTTTTTATTTTACGCGTTTTTTAATCAATACTTATATCACTTTGGTAGTTTTCTCCATCTAAAAAAACACTAACACCTCAACCATGCAAGGACAACCTCCCGTCCATAATCTACAACAGCAACATTTCCATTATCAACAAAAACATCAACAACAAAAACAACAACATCAACAACAACAAAAACATCAACAACAGCTCCAACAACAAAAACAGTTCCAACAGAAACAGTTCCAACAAAAACAGTTTCAGCAAAAACAGTTCCAACAAAAACAAATTCAGCAAAAACAGTTGGTTCAACAGCAACAGCCACAACAGCCCCAGCTTCAGCTCCAACTCCAGCTCCAGCAACCGCAGCCTCCCCAACAACCGCAACTCCAACAACAGCAACAACAGCAGCAGCCAGAGCCAAAGAGACTCACTCAAGAGGAACGTCGTAAAATTGAAGAAAGATTAAAATACGCAACATATGAAGAACGTAGAGAATATTATATAAGAGAATACGCTGATTTCATATATTATTCTCCAAGATATTACGATGATATTTCTGAATATAGACACGTTACTCTACCAAAAGAAATTGCTCAATTCTTACCTCCCAATAAATTATTATCAGAGGATGAATGGAGAAGTTATGGCGTAATTCAATCTCAAGGTTGGGAACATTATTTAATTCACTCTCCTGAACCTCACATCTTACTCTTTAAACGTGAAAAGGATTATCAATTAAAATATCCCGTTCCAAATCAAAATCAAAATCCAAATGAAAATCCAAATGAAAATCCGCAATAAATCACGACTCTTGAATAGTTAGATAAATATAGGGTTCGTATTTTATAATGTGAGATGGGAAATGAGATTAAAAAATTTTCGTTTTTTTATAATTTTAGTTGATTTTCTTTATAAATAAAGAATGTGAAATATTTTAAATTTTGCGTTAGTCAAATAATCAAATCAAAATAATCTTAATTAACAATACGTAAACCTTATTGATACATTTTCAAAATTTTCAAAGGAATTATTTGCAAGATATAGTTCTTAGATGTTAGACAATCCGGTAAACAGTGCGTGATTCAAAAAATTTAACAAGGGTTAATCAAAAAGAGAATTGTATTTATCTACAATTTATATGGATTTTTACGTGCAATATGAGTTCAATTTCATGCTATAAATGACATACAATGCATTAAGCTCGTGGACAGTATACGTATAACAAATAAAAAGAATATCATAATTTAGTTATATCACCTTGTGCCAATTTACTATTAAATATTAATTATGCGCATTTTAACTATTTTAACTGGAATAAAGTACAAAAATGAGAATCAAATAATCTACGTTGTTTATTACCAATTTAGTCCAATATTCCGTAGTGCGACAATTAGATCGTTAAGTCAAACTATTATAATATTTAAGAGCCAATCTTTTTAATCGTATTTAATTTGGCATATATTTCTTATTCAATAATTTTTTTGAACATTTGACAGCAATTTCTAGTTCATATTTTCAGAAATTTTACACAACAAAGAAAGAACTTGGAAAAACTCACTACCTCCATCAACTAATCGTTTATCTACTATGCCTATACTTTCTCCTATATTACACTTATGATTTTCACTAAATCGTAAATCTTGAAGAACCTGAAAGAAAACCTGATAAAATTTTACATTAATAAAATAATTACATTGTCGAAAAAAGTATGCATGTTATGAATTTGACTTTACCTGTTCTATTATTTGCTTTCCAAAATATCCAGATGCAATGACATTACTTACGGTTTCTTGAATTTTATCATAAGATTTGCTCGCAGCACTTTCAATTAAGTCATTAATTATGTCGTCCGGTACAATCTGTTTATTTGAGAATTAAAAAATCCTAGCCTTGAGTCTCTAATAAGTCATAGTATAAAACAAGATTTTTATAGCACTTTTATAGCATTATAATATAAATTTAACGTCAATTTATTACCCCGACAGTTTCTTTAATTGTATCGACTGTGACTCGATCATTCTTGTGAAGTTTAGATGCATTATTGAGCCAAGTAATCGCCTTTCTTAGATCTCCTTGAGAGTCTTTAATCAATTCATCTAGCGCCTAAATAAGTTGAATAAATTTATTGCATATTTTTATAATTTATTACACGTAATCTTCTAAGTTTTACATATAAAATTACACGTAAAAAATTACAACCTCTGAATAATAGTTGATTCCTTCTTGTTCACATATATAACTAAGGCGATTTCTCATATTTTCAGTGCCTATGCTCTTGAATCGAAATAATGTACAACGAGATTTCAACGCAGGAATAATACTAAAACAATATGTTTCGTTATGTTAAACGAGTTGATAAGATAAAAAAGTCGCAATGTTTTCTATAAACCTACCACGATACTTGATTGCAAATAAGACAAAACCGAGTGAGTTCAGAGTATTTTTCTATTATGCGTCTCAATGCCTCTTGAGCGTCTTTCGTTAAAGAATCGGCTTCGTCCAGAATTATAATCTTAAAACCTGGACATTTATTCCTGTATATCAAAATAAAATATGTTAAGACATAGCAAAATCTTCGAAATGTGAAATTTTAAATTAAAAGATCGTATGCAAATCACCTATCACTATCGCCAACAATACATGACCGTGCATAGTTTTTTACTCTCTCCCTGATCACACTAATTCCACGCTCATGCGAAGCATTTAATTCCAAGACACGAGATTTCATCAGTTCTGAACTATCAATTAAATATTTGTTTACCTTAAAATACAATGTTTTAGCTATTTAACATAAATTCTATACCCGAATAATTCACGTGCAAGTGCCAAGATTGTAGAAGTTTTCCCAGTACCCGGAGGGCCATAAAATAACATATGAGGTAACTTTTAAAAGGGAATACATAAGTTTTTTTTTATTGAAACGTCTGAAATTAATATTAACAACTTACACTATCTTTAAAATGATTCAAGGTAATTAAAGTTTCTTCTTGAGCACTTATATTGTTTAAGGACTTTGGACGGCTAAAATAAAAAATTTTCTTATAAGATATATTGAGAAAGTTACGGTATACTTATAAAAACTCATTTACAACGTTTAAAAAAAAAATAAATAAAATAAAACTTCATTACTATTTTTCTATCCATGGTAAGCACGAAGTAGAATCTTTTGTCGATCTAGAGCGAGTGTCTTGATTCCGAAAAAACGAACCCATTGCAAGTTGCTTTATTTTACGCGTTTACGAATTTTTATATACCTTCACGGTTTGTTCGATCGACAAAAATTCTCTGAAATCTGTGACAGGTTATGCCGATCACGGTGACAGATAACGGGTGACAAATAAATTTTTGGCACGAAAAAAATTCTAAGTCCCTCAGATACTGAACTCGTGGTTGCACGTGATCAGTGACGCGTAAACATCACTCCTTCCTATCTCCTTCCTAGTATAGTATTGATCGACAATAACTGTCACAGATGCAAAAGTATCGGACTTGACCTTTGATCACATATATTTTACAATACTCCATATATAGGATTGATAACGTGCATGCAGGAGGGTCAAGTTAGCACCACGTCATGGGTCAAGTCTAATACTTTAGCGTCACAGATGCAAAAGTATCGGACTTGACCCTCCTCGTGGTACTTTCTTAACCTGATCAAATATGCAGATTTATGTATAACAATAAATGTATTTTTCTTGACCTGATCAAATATGCAAGTTAATGCGTAATGAATTAATGATAAATAGATTTTTCTTGACTTGGTAATGTGATAAATGATACTGTGATTATTGTGATAATTTTTGTGAAAAAGTGATGTTGAATCACGTGATGTAATTAATATAACGCGTGAAATTATGGCTTAGCTTTAATTTCGATCTTTTTTTCTTGGTCTTTTTTTTTCTGTTTTTTTTTACAATTTTTGCAAATATAAACGAAAGTTTGATACAATACAATGATGATGGAACAGTCAATATACCATTTAGTCAGATTGCTGAATGGTATATTTCTAAACATCCTTTATTAAAAAGTACCAGACTGAAGTGCCAGAGTAGGAAGAAGACTCTGGATTTAATTAAACAAAATATTATAACTGTTAGTCGTATTGAAGGTGCTATAGACTTTATTGAATGGAAGACTAATAAGGGAGAAACTATGTTCACTAATAGAATTGATGATACTATATGTTTAACACCTATAGGAGAAGAATATATTAGGGAAATAGAATCTGGTAATAAGAAAGATAAATTATGTTAGTTCTGGGTGATGTACTGTGCTGGAGAAGGAAATAAATGCCAAAGGGAATGTGGTAGTATTGGTAATTGTAAAGAGAATTGTCCAAATCATAATTTTTCAAATAATCTTAAAAATTATCATGATATGCATCTTTGCAAAATTCGCGTTATATCAGAGTCAAAATTATCCTGGTTAAAATCTGATAAACCCTTACGTATTAAAATAACTGGAACACATTCAGTTTGCCACCAAACACAGGTCAAAAAGTGAAAAATCAAGCATCAATTAGTCACCAATCGGTCACCAATCAGGCAGTTTGCTAACTTTTGATCCAGTGATCAGAAAAAAATAAAATATAGCTCATTGGAATCGTCTCACAATAACGAATCTAATGGTAGTAAAATTGCATTTCTAGGATTAATACTTGATGAGAAATTAAGTAAAATATAAAAATAAAAATGTATCATTTATATTTTATTTAATATTTTATTAACTATTAATCCTAAAAATGTGATTTTACTACCATTAGATTCATCTTGTTGAGATGAGCTATATTTCATTTTTTTCTGATCACTGGATCAAAAGTTAGCAAACTGCCTGATTGGTGACGGTGTAAACGGTCGAATATCAAGCACGAAAAGATGATAAAATTCAACCACCAAATGTAATTATTAAATATTAAGAACGAACAAATTAATTATGGATTGGCGTAGATGGATAAATAATTAGCCGAAAAGGATAAACATTTAGGAAGAGTAATAGGAATCCCATAATTTTTACGAACTCAAATTTTTAGTGATATATAAACTAAGTGATATCTATAATGTTGATAAACATTTAGGAAGAGTAATGATCTACATGATGTAATATTTATTGAATGATTGACAAGGAACCAATAGGATAAATAGAGTCGATCAATTGCGGCTTAGCAATCTTTAACAATAAGAACGATAAGAAAGAATAATTATAAGCCACAAAAGATAGATTATAAGCAAAACACATAAAGCGAATTAAAAGAACATATAAAATAATGTCAGAAAGATTAAAGAACACAAAATAATGTAAAAGATAATATAAAAAGATAGTATAAAGATGGAACGTAAAAGATAATATATTAAAAAGAACATATATAAAAAGATAGCATATTAAAAGATAGCGTATTTAAAATATAGATAGTATATTAGAAAGATAGTTCAAAGATAATATGTAAAAAGAACATAAAAGATAGTATATAGATAGAATAGAAAGTAGCATAAAAATTGTATATATAGAGAGCGGAATTCAAGGTAATTCCTTAGTTCCCATCCACAGAACTCAATAAAAATATAAGTTAAATTTAATTATTTGTTAATGAAGTATAATATTAATTAAAGGTAATAGGTTCGCCCTAAACTTTAATTAATGTTCGCTTAATTAATTTTAATTGAATAAAATGGAAATTTAAGATGAATTAAATATACATTTTTGAAAAGTAATAATTCGTAGTGAGAGCTATTGAAGTTTGTAATTAAAGGTAAAAGTGGATATAATTTGGGGAAAATTTAGAGAAGTAAAATTTATTTTATATCGTTTAATGTTTTATATTACTAACGCTATTTATGTCGTGAACCAAGAATGTTGTTGTACGTTGTTCGTTGATTATGTTGTTTGTTAATTATGACGTTGATTATTTGCTTGTTCGTTTAATTGTTCGTTCGTTCGATTATTTGTTCGTTCGACCATGGGAATGCCCGTTCGATGTGGCAACTCTGTAAATTGATGACAGAGGGAATTGGGGGATCTCAACGGTATTTGGCGAAAATGCCAATCAGTCACCAATCGGTCACCAATCAGCTACCTGATTGGTGACTGATTGGTGACTGATTGATGCCTGATTTTTCACTTTTCGACCTGTGAAATGTACTAAATTCTTATACTCCAAGTATTTCTAAAATCAATCTTACAAGAGAGATACAGGATAAAATTATTTTAAGTAGAAGATCTGATTGCAAAACAACTAAAGAAATTAAAATGAAATTACTTGCACCTTATAATTGTGAAAATGAAGAAATATTAAAAGAAACTTTAAATGAACAACGCGAAGTTTGTAATAATATTAAACTAGGGAGTTTTATTAAAAGAGATGATAGACGATTAAAAGAAAATTCTGGTTCATGGACTATTCTTCACTACTTAGTAACAGAAATTCTCAAAGTAAAAGGCTATGTGTTTTATTACCAGCAGCTGAATCCATTAGCACCAGAAGATCATCCAGATCACTATTATCAATTAACTTTATCAAATGATTTATGGTTAAAAAATGGTAAAAAATTTGGGAATTTCTGTATTGGTCTAGATGGCAAATATGATCTTAATAATGATCATGCTCTGGTTTTGACAATGGTAATTGAAAATAATGCAGGATATGCTACACCATTAGCTTTTGGTTAGTATGAAATACAATTTTATTTAAAGTTGTTATAATTAATATTAATTAATTAATTTATTTATTTATATACAGGTCTAATAAAGAAAACAACTGGATCATTTGATTAGCTATTCAAACAATTAAACAAAACATTCCTTGTGATCATAAAGGATGTAATCATGAATGGTATTACCAAGATTTACCATCTGAAAATGGATTTGAAAGAATAAGTAAATATGCAAATACACAATTATGGAATCCATTCGTAATGATTAATAAACATCGACCGTCAAAAATTGCTATACAAAATTTACTACGTGGTTCAATACTCTGTTGGTTTCATATAATGAAAACAATAGGAAAAAATTTTACACACTGGAATATATCTTGGTCAATCCGGTAAATTTTAATTTTTCAAGTAAATCAACAAATAATATATTTAATAATTAATTAAATTTTTTTTAACAAATTTAGTTATCCATAAAGATATTAGCCGTAATTGATTGGCCGATGCCGTAATATTACAGCATACAGCATTACAGTTATGACACTTTTTGTAATACTATAATTAGACCGTAATGCTGTAATTGGGTCGTAATGCTGTAATTAGGTCGCAATGCTATAATAGGACCCCGAAATATACATAAAAGGGTCAGGTCAAAGTTTGCGTATAATGAGTCAAAAAAATCATGTAGATCATTCCTTCTATGGATAATCTCAGCCAAAATAATATTTCCTAATTTAGATAATAGCTGAAATTATCGTAATTCTGGCCCTGAAAGAATGCGTATTTTGGACCACTTCTGAACCTGACCTCTACATATATATTTCGGGGTCCTGCTATAATTAGGCTGTAATGTCGTAATTTTTAATGACATAAAAATTTAAAATAAAAGTAATAAATTATAAAAGTAAATTACAATAGTTTATATGTCGTGTAATTTTAATTTTTAGGGGGTACATAAGACGCGTCACGTTTTTTTTTGTATTTTGTATACGCGTTCGTGTAAAGAAAAAAATTATATAATGAACTAAAATCCCTAGGGGTGGGTGGTCAGAGGTGGAAGGTGGGAAATATTAAGTTTTTTTCAAAAAATTTATATTAAATTAGCATAATATCTTTAATAATTAGATGATTTTATGCATAATTTACATATAAACTTTTTTACAAAAAAAAAATTATTATTATTATTATTATTGATATTATTTACCCCTTAAAATTGAAATTACACGGTCACATATTTCCTAAAATCCGAAATCCGAAATCCGAAATATAATTCCGGCCGAAATTAACGTAATTTCACTTAAACATGTAATTTCAGCCGAAAATCATAATTCAGCCAAAACGGGAATGCAGATCTTTCCTTTTTTGGCGATAGCCGTTCCACAAAAATTGATTTTAGTGGGAACGACACTGGAATTTTGTGTAACAACACTTTCCTTTTTAGGATATTTGTTAATTTCTGCTAAAATTAAGTGCATAATTCTGGCCGAAATTACATACGTAATTTCGGAATTACGGCATTACGGATTAGTTACGGCATTAAGACCTAATTACAGTATTACGACCTAATTATGGCATTACAACCTAATTACAGCATTACAACTTTTGCTTTTTAATGTAGATAGGTTGCAACCTATTACATACGACACTGTGTCTTAATATTACAGTTACGGCTAACATCTTTACGAACGCGTATACAAAATACAAAAAAAAACGCGACGCGTCTTATGTACCCCCTAAAAATTAAAATTACACGACATATAAACTATTGTAATTTACTTTTATAATTCATTACTTTTATTTTAAATTTTTATGCCATTAAAAATTACGACATTACAGCCTAATTATAGCATTGCGACCTAATTACAGCATTACGACCCAATTACAGTATTACAGCCTAATTACAGTATTACGAAAAGTGTCATAACTGTAATGCTGTATGCTGTAATATTACGGCATCGGCCAATCAATTACGGCTAACATCTTTATGCGTACACACGAGAAGTTAAAAATCAACTAGTAGTTTATTTTAAAAATAAGGAGCGCATTATTTCTGCAGAAAAAAAAAATAAATTAATTTACAAAGTAGATATTGATGTAGCTTATAATGAAATTTTAAGGCTATTCGAACTACAAGGTATTATAATTATTAATTTAATCAATAATTTAATTATTTCAATTAATATTAATATTTTTTTAGGTTCCAGAATCTTTTGGCCAAATACTAATAAGCAATCAGATTTAAATAAAGATCCTTTCCATTCAGAATTAAATGATAATAAACGTAAATTTAGTACTACTGGAGCTCCACCAAAGTCATCAGCAAAACCAAGGAAGCCATCACGAATTTTATGTAGCTTAGAAAATAATGAATCCTTTTCAATTCAACAAAGAACAACAAAACGTACTCAAAAACAAATTCATGCACATAAGGTAATCATTTATTTTCCTAAAATTATACAGAAAAAAGTACATTTATTTAATGATGTCTTATAATTACAGGAAAATAAATCTAATTTGGAATCACTCACATACGAAAATAATAATAATATAACTTCATATAATCCATATTTTGATTTAAATACTACCACCAGTCTTCCTTTATCTACCCCAATTACATTTCCTTTACATACGAATATTTCTTTCCAACCCATATATTCAACTTATACAGTTCCTAATAATTCCTATAATAATTCTCAAGAACAGTTAATTTACAGTTACCCCTTATTTCTGAACAACTTAAAACAATTTACTTACATTAATAATTCTGCGAGATTACCAAATACTTATAACATGTATTTTCATTAGTAGCTCTAACATTTACTAAATAAACAATACTTTTTAGTTCTTACCTTTCTATTAGAAAATAGAAATTTTAACCTAATAATTGAACACTTTTTTTTGCTACAGTATTCATTTTCAAACTAAAATTAGCAAATACATATTAATAAAAGAATATTACAAGTTTATTCATATTTTATAATAAGAATATTTAAAGAAATACTTTACTACCGTATACAATTTATGTAACATA
Source organism: Rhizophagus irregularis (assembly GCF_026210795.1). Taxonomy (NCBI): domain Eukaryota; kingdom Fungi; phylum Glomeromycota; class Glomeromycetes; order Glomerales; family Glomeraceae; genus Rhizophagus; species Rhizophagus irregularis. Next base: position 14,754 of record NC_089451.1, on the reverse strand, counting down.
ATGCCCATTGCGGAGAAATAAAAATTTTCGCATAAGCACACTTTCGCGTAATCAACATCACATTTTCACAAAAATTATCACAATAATCACAGTATCATTTATCACATTACTGAGTCAAGAAAAATCTATTTATCATTACGCATTAACTTGCATATTTGATCAGGTCAAGAAAAATACATTTATTATTATGCATAAATCTGCATATTTGATCAGGTCAAGAAAGTACCACGAGGAGGGTCAAGTCCGATACTTTTGCATCACAGATGCAAATTGATCCTCCTCATATTACTTTTTTGACTTGAATAAAATATGATTATGTATGACAAAAATGTTCTTTTCTTAACCTGCAAAAAAACATTAACGCGTTGTTATTTTTCTTATTTTCATAATTTTTCAAGAGATATATACAAAGATTAAATTTTTTTATCACTAATGATTAATGATAAAATAATTTATTGTTTTTTTTATTTTAATATTTAGTTTTATGCTAGTATTTATTACCTAATTAATGTATTTCTCTTAAATGTAATCTTTTTATCAGCTATCTTTTGTAAATAAAATAAAATTATTTTAATTTTATCAATATTGTAGAAATAAAAAAGTATTGATCATACTCACAACTCGCAAAAGACAGATTGCATGCTATTTTTGTTAAATATAAATAAAAAATAAAATATTTCTTTTTTGTTTATTACAATCACGTTTTAGGTCAAGAAAGGAACATTTTTGTCATAGATAATCATGCATATTTTGACTGAGTCAAGAAAGTAATATGAGAAGAGTCAAGAAGATAATTTTTGCATTACAGATTTCAGAAATGCATTGCACAGAAAAGAGGTCATAAGTGATCGCCTCAATTTTCATTGAATTTTACCAAAATTAGAAGCTCGTTACCTTTTCAACAATTTAAAGAATTAATTAGTGAATAGCAATTATCATTAATATATTTCTCATTAATAAAACATAACACGTGCAGCTAGAGAATGGAATCGATTCTAGCAAAATCGAATTAATCAAAAATCGAATTAAAAAATCGAATCTTTTATTGTGGTGCAGTAATTCGATTTTTTTTTTAGCATTTATAATATTTTATTAAAATAGTTTTTAATTAATTAATTTATTTTTTATTATTTTATATAAATTAATTATTTTCATTTAATTATTACACAGTAAATTACTTTAATTTATATGTAAAATAAATAAATAGGGCGTTGCTAAATCTCACTGCAGGTGTTTTTCACCACTTAATTTCGGCCGAAATTATAATTTGGCCGGAGTTAATCATGTAACATAATAAAAAAAGTTTGACTTTTAATTAATGGTTAAAAGTGGTCTAAATGACTTACTTTTGGGTTATTTAGACCACTTTTAACCATTACGAAATAAGTGATTTAATGATTTATGCAGTAAAGTTACACAAGAATATTTGCTTATAAACGGAACCCATTAAAGTTTTTATTAGATCACATGATTAACTCCGGGCAAATTATAATTCCAGCCGAAATTAAGCCAGCAGTGAGATTTAGCAATACCCATATAAAATAAGCAAAATTACTGTAAAAAAAAAAAATAGATTTTTTGCCTATTAAAATTGTTGCGTCACAAATTTAATTATGAATAATGATCAATTTTTTTTTATGACGCATAGAATCGATTAGAATCGATTTAATCGAAATCGAAAATCGAATCTTAGAATCGAATCTTGAGATTCGATTAATCGTGATTAATCGATTCTTAAATCGATTTTATTTTGAGGATTGATTCCAATCCCTACGTGCAGCTTACATACCTTTGCAGAAAGGTTAGTTGAATTTGGCTGAATTTTCATGAGTTGCTACATGCTGAAAAAAGAAGAGTAGCAGTTAGCAGTTTGAAATTCTTTTATCATACAAACACAGTCATAAAGCCTGGTAATAGGAAACGCTTTTAGACTACCATCTTGTATATCTATACATATAACCTAAATGGCAAAAAATAGAAATTAGTTCAAAATTAATTTAAAGATTTAAATCTGATTTAAAACTAATTTAAAATAAAATAATGTCATTTCTACAATAATTACACTTTTGATAAGGTAGTTTTCAACCACATCTATAATGCGTTACTAAGTTTACTATAATTAGTATATAAGCTTTATTGGTATAATTTTCACTGAAGGTATTATTAAAGGACTATCTTGTAAAAGAGAATACACTGAGAATATACTGAATAAATTGTAGTAGACAATAATCTGTATTTACATTTTATAATTTTTTTCATGTATTATTTTTTTGTAATATGCGCAGTAATATTATTATTCAGAGTATAGCGAAGAGAAATTTTTCTGTAAATAATCATTAAATTGTGGGAAATTTTAAGTAAATTTTTAGTAATGTTATGTAAACATAATGTAAATTGTGTAAATTTTAGGCAAATTTTTAGTAATTTTATATAAACGTAATGCAAATTGTGGTAAATTTAGTCAAATTTTTAGTAATATTATGTAAATGTAATGCAAATTGTGATAAATTTAGTCAAATTTTTAGTAATGTTATGTAAACGTAATGCAAATTATAGTAAATTTAGGTAAATTTTTAGTAATGTTATGTAAACGTAATGCAAATTGTGGTGGATTTAGATAAATTTTTAGTAATGTTAAATTGTAATGTATTTTTAGTAATGTTATTAAGGTTGCTTGTCTAAACTTCTTCAAAATCCTACGATTAGTTTCGTCAAAATTTTACTATAGATTTATTATAGTTTCGGAGTTTCAGCAGTTTCAGCATTTATAATAAGTTTTGGCAGTTTCGTCTTTCTCCAAAGTTTCGCCAGTTTTTTAATATAACTTTAATATAGTTTTGGCAGAATTTCGCTTTTCGGCAAAACGCCATTTTGCCTAAACCCCTAGGTTTCAGCAAGCAACCTTAAATGTTATATAAATTGTTAAAAATTTAGGTGAATTTTTCAGTAATGTTATGCAAATATAATGCAAATTGTGGAAAATTGTGGTGAATTTTGCATTTTTTTGGTAAATGTTAGCAATAATTTAGTGAAATTTGGGATAATTTTGGACAATTGAGTGAAAATGTTTTACCGATTTTGGACAATTGAATGTAAACGGTATAAATGCAACATTTTCAGAGACAATTTAGTGAAATTTTGCAATAATTTTGGACAATTGAGTAAAATTTTGCAATAATTTCGAATAATTAAGTAAAATTTAGTAATAATTTTAAATAATTTAATGTAAACGCCATGGCAATTTAAAACACTGGTTTAATAATTTCACATAATTTATTATAATATTATTTATTAATAAATGCACAATTATTATTATTTAACAATAATCTATATTTATCAGATATCTGATGATCTATGGATAATTCACACTTTTAATTCAATCATGTATCAAATGTCCAGTGCTAAAGTAGAAGCTGATGAAAACTTAAAAAAAAGAAAAAACACGAAGCATTAATAAACATTTCATTGAAAAAAATCAAAATATAAAGAAACATTTTGAAGTATATACCTTCAAAATGTTAAATTTCATACATTCAACCTAAAAAAAAAAATGAAATATTAATATACGCAAAGTATATATACCTTTAAAATATTAAATTCCATATGTCCAAAAATTACTGACCTTAAAAAAGAAAAAAAATGAAATGTTAATATATGTTTCGCTGAAAAAAATCAAAATAAAAACAAACATTTCGAAGTATACCTTTGAAATATTCCTTTTATTTTTCCTGTTCCCTTTCATTTTCCCATTCATTTTCACCTTTCCCATTCATTTTTACCTTTCCCGTTTATTTTTACCTTTCTTTTTTGTTTTACCTTTTTCCCTTTTGTTTTACCTTTTTTCTTTTTCATTTTTTCCTTTTATTTTTGTTTTCTTTTCCCCTTTTTGTTTACTTTTTCCTTTTATTTTACCTTTTTTCCCTTTCATTTTATTCTTTCCTTTACGTTTTACCCTTTCCTTTTTGTTATCTTCCTTTCCCTTAAAGAAAAATAGAAAAAGAAACAAAAGTTTAATAAATTAAATATAAACAAAAAAAATGAAAAATTCCCCTAATTCCCTTATTACAATAAAAATAATAACTATTTTTATTAAATAATATATATATTCTAGTTACATTTACTTTAAACGCAAACCAGTTTTATAATATAAATCCAAATTAATAAACTGAATTGTTAAAAACTAGTAAAAAACTAAATTTTAATTAAATGATGCATCTTATTCTAAACTTCACATAATACTATAAATTAATATCATGTAATATGGTATTAATGCATTTTATAATTTTATAATTTTTTTATTCAATTTATTTTAGAGTTTCCGTTTGAAAATCAAATTGTATTTTGAATGTTTGAAAATATTTGAGATAGAATTTCGAATATAATTCAAATATCATATAATATTTGAATTAATCATATGATATTTGAATCTTACATGATATTTGAATTAATATATGATATTTGAATCTCACAAGATATTTGAATTAATATATGATATTCAAATCTCATACAATATTCAAATACGAACTTTATTTTTTTTAGTAAAATTATGTCTTTATTTCTTTATTTTATTTAATATTTATATTATTTCCTTTATGTTACAAATTAAATTAAGTAATTACATGATTAAGGTTGTTTGCCTAAACCTTTCCAAAATTCTACGATTAGTTTCTTCAAGATTTTACTATAGTTTTATTATAGTTTCGGCAAGGTTTCAGCAATTTCGGCATTTATAATAAGTTTTGTCAGGTTTTGCTTTTCTCTAGAGTTTTGCCAATTTTTTAATAAGACTTTTATATAGTTTCAGCAAAGTTTCGCTATTTCAGCATTTCGCCAACTTGCCAAAACCCCCTAGTTTCTCCAGCAACCTTATACATGATATCAAGTAAATTGGAATTTCTTTTTAAAAAGATTAATTTTTTACTTTTTCTAGTTTTAAACTCTTTCAATAGGACTCCGGATATCTCCAAAACAGGTCATAAGTCACACTTTCGGCAGATTGGCCCATTTTTCAGGGCTCAAAAAATCGTTTTTTGTAAATATCTCGGCATCCAGTGGTCCAATTTTGATGAACATTTTTTTAAATTGTAGAGCTAAATGAGGGCTACAAAATAAAAAAATGTTCATTAAAATTGAATTACTGGATGCTGAGATATTTACAAAAAACGATTTTTTGAGTTTCAGCAAAAAGGGGTGTTTTTGGCCAAAAGTCCATTATGACCTTTATATTAGATATCCGGGGTCCTCTTTCAATATTGTTATTATATTCTGTTTCTTGACCTTTTTTCATAATAAATTTATTATAGTCAAAAGAAAAAATTAATTAAATATTGTCTATTGAAGAATTTTCTTTATCAATGATTAGTTTATTTATTCTATACACAAATAGGCGTCAAATCAATGAAATCATATGGCAAATTTGAATAGATTCAAATCTTATAAAACATTTGAATTTTACATGACATTCAAATATCAGATAATATTCGAATTTGATGACATATTTGAATCTATTTATAGATTCAAATTTTAATATTTCAGTTTTAAATATAGATTTAACTATGATTTACAACTGAATATTTGAATGTCCTAATTTCAAACGGAAGCTCTAATTTATTCCAATATTTGATTCATTAAAAATTATTATATGAAATAAGCAAAACTAATTAAAACCTTTAGAAACTTATAGATAAATTTCTATTTTACTCCAATTTATAATTAATTAAATAGAATATTTATTTAATTATAAATTTTATTTGTAAAATAATTAAATATACATTATCAAAAATATAGGTTATTTTAGTTAAATACTAACAAAAATAAACAAAACTATTAGTTATTTAATATTTATAACTTAAAATTGAACTTTGATTATAAAATTAATGTAACTTAACTAAAAATAACTGAAAAAATCTTGATTAAACAATTATAAACTAACCTATTATAGATCTGTTCAATTCTGATTATTTGAAATTTTGATCAGGTTTTGAATTAATAATTAAAATTATGATCTAATTAATAACCCAAATTTTTAAAACAATAAAAGTATAATATTATTTTGATCACTTTTCTTTAATATATTTGATGTCTAGTAAAGTTTTAATATATATTCTCAAAAAGTTTACTATACTTTTATAATATCTTTTATTTTCTATTTTATAAAAAAAGAAAAATATTTTATTATATGAAAAAATAAAATACTCAATTTTGATTTTGATTATATGTTAAAACTAATTAATAGATTTTCAATTAAAAAACCAGAATTAAATAGCCAAACAGGTCCTATAGTTTTGTTCAATTCTAAACTGAATTGATTAATTACAATTAAATTGATCAATTAATTTTGTATTCATCTTAAATTGATATATAATGACTAATTTTATCACCTGGCTACTAATTGGTATTTAAGATTTTTTCTGCCAGTTATAAACTGGCAGACCAATTAGTATATCTAGAATTATAAAAAAGTTATTTACTGATCTAGTTTAGTATATAAATGGCCTGGTAAATCTTCAGCCAAAAACGTAATTCGTAATTCGAAATACATAAATAATTACGTAATTCGTAATTTGAAATACGTAAATAATTACGTAATTCGTAATTAATTATGTATAACGTAAATTATTACATTAATTGTAATTATTAATATCTTCGTAATTAGTTAAAAGTACCTGTAAATAATTACGTTTAACGTAATTACCGTAAATACTATTGGTAATTAATCACATGATGCGAGAAAAAATGCCAAAACTGATAGTTCGGCAGTTTTACATGTAAAAATAAAAAGAAAATCGCCAAAACTGATAGTTCTGGCAGTTTTACATATAAAAATGAAAAGAAAATCGCCAAAACTGATGGTTCTGGCATTTTCACTTGTAGAAATGAAAAAAACCGCCAAAACTGATAGTTCTGGTATTTTACTAGTAAAAATGAAAAAAAAATGCTAAAACTGATGGTTTCAGCGTTTTTACTAGTAAAAATGCAAAAAAATGCTGAAACTGATGGTTTTCGGCGTTTTACTAGTAAAAATGAAAAAAATGCTGAAACTGATGGTTCTGGCATTTTACTAGATAAAAATGCAAAAAAAATGCCGAAACTGATAGTTCTGGCATTTTTACTAGTAAAAATGCAAAAAAAAACGCCGAAACTGATAGTTCTGGCATTTTTGCTTGTAAAATGCAAAAAAACGTTAGAACCATCAGTTCTGGCATTTTTACTAGTAGAAATGCAAAAAAATGCCGAAACTGATGGTTCCAGCATTTTTACTAGTAGAAATGTAAAAAAAATGCTAAAACTGATAGTTCCAGTATTTTTACTAGTAAAAATGAAAAAAAATGCCGAAACTGATAGTTCTGGCATTTTTACTAGTAAAAATGAAAAAAAATGCCGAAACTGATGGTTCTGGCGTTTTTACTAGTAAAAATGCAAAAAAATGCTAAAACTGATGGTTTTGGCATTTTTGCTTATAAAATGCAAAAAAAATGCCAGAACCATTAGTTCTGGCGTTTTTACTAGTAGAAATGCAAAAAAAATGCCAAAACTGATGGTTCCAGTGTTTTTACTTGTAAAATGCAAAAAAAATGCCAAAACTGATGGTTCCAGCATTTTTACTTATAAAGATGCAAAAAAAAATGCCAAAACTGATAGTTCCAGCGGTTTGACTTGTATAATGCAAAAAAATGCTGAAACTGATAGTTCCAGCATTTATATATATAAAAATGCAAAAACAATAAAATGCTGATATGACTTTGTATAAAAAAGCACATGATCCATGATCAGCCAATAATATTTACGTTAATTACGTATGACATAAATAATTACGTATTTACGTATTTTTCAAAAAATCTGGTAATTAATTACCAGGATTACGAATTACGTATTTATACGAAAATAGGGAATTACCAGGCCATGTATAATTTATATACAGTATCGTACTACTAGATTAGTAAATAACTAATACATGTTCATTATTTTTTTCTGGTCTAAATAATCTAATCAAAAATTGAATAGAGTTGTATTTTTTTGACTTTAATTATAAGAAAAAAAAATTTTTAATAATAAATTATATTTTAAAAAATAATAAAAAAATCTTAGAATTTGTTGTAGAATAAAATAAAATTTGTTTCATTTTAATTGAATCAATAGAAGCTGAGATAACCTTATTTTTTCCAAAAAATTTTATAGTAAGCTCATTAAAAAAATTTACTAAGTAGTTTATCCATTACACAAGATATAGAAAAAAATTTTTGAATTGATTAAATTTCTTTTATACTTTATGATTATTTGTACATTGATTTTTTTTAATAAAATTTGTTAAAAATTCATGTAAAGAGTTCTGGCTAATCTATACCCGGGGTACATGTTAAGGATCCCCGGTTATAAATAGCAAACAAAGGAAACTACGGTATATTTTAATATATAGGCGTCATCATTTGTAATTAGATCCTTTTATGTGTGATGTACAACTAGTACAACTAAGATAATCTGGACCCGCTTTATCTATAACTTACATAAAATAAGCAGAAAATACAAATAAAATAAAATAAAATAAAATATTTTTTTCAACAAAATGTCAACTAAATCGCCAATTATACTAAAGAAACATACAATCTGGTATAAATTCGAAGATCGCCACCCATCCTCACTCAGACAGTTACCAGGTTCTGATTTTACTAGCCTCTGTCAAGCAATCAAGCAAAATTCAGGACTTTCTGAACCTGCTGATTCTCTCATTCTACGAGTAAAACAAGCTGAACCTGATTCTGCATTTATTACTCTGAACGATGATTATTTTCGAAATCAATTAAATAGTAGCTTTAAGCATTTGGTTGAAAAATTTGGTATAAAGACGTATAATCCAATTATAGTGACACTTCTGGGTATGTCTTGTTTCCATTTTGTATTTTTGATGTGTCATGACAGAATAGAAACACAACAAAACGTCGTTTGTCCATTTATTGGTTGGCCAGTTTGAGAATCTGGCATAATTCTGAATATTACGTCTTTTATATTAGATTCAAAGGCAGCAGACGAAAAGATACGAGAGCTAGAGGAGCAAATAGCTAATTTGCAGATGGCTCAAGGTATATCTCATTCGTTAATTTATGTACTTTACTATTTATCTAATGCTTGAGCTTTGTTTATCAAATGCATCTTTTGTCATACTAGGAACAATACGTTCACCGGGGTCATGGTCAGTTAGCTCATCAACAGAATCAGGTAATTATTTATAATCATTCGTATTTGTTCGTATTTAAAAGTATTGCTTACATTCTTTTAACTGCAACGTAGTTCAAGCACCTCCAAGAATATGGGTCCGTATGCGCGGTGAAGATCAAGCTATTTCCTTTTCACCAACACATTTGAATGATATATATATTGTAGACGATCTGAAGGAAGTAATCAAAGATAAACTTGAATTAGATGTACCAAAAAATCGTATTATCATTTACAAGGGAGAGACAAATTTGAAGGGGGATATTTTTATTACCGGATTATACAATCAAATAGACGAAGCATTAGAGATTGTAATTAAAGGTAAGCATTATATGTTAACAAATTAGAATATCAGTTTGCATGTTGTTTGACTTTACTCAAGTATTTTTTTCTTATTTTTGAAAAAATGTAAAGAGGTCGAAACTATGAAAATGGTGGTAACAGCTGACAATAAAGAATTTTACTTTGAAAATGCTCCACGCACGGGATCACCCGAGGAAATTATTAAGTTTATAAATAGTATACCGTCGCTTAAACCATTAATTGTTGATTGTACTGTCCTGGGAGATGATTATTATCAATTGAGTGAACAACATATAAAGTTCGCACAAAAATCTGGCGGCTGTCTCAAAATTATTTTATCTAAGCCAGGTGTTATAGATACTGGATTTGAAACACACAGGATCACCCTTGAAGAAGCCTTTAGTTATCAATTTAAAGACCCTCATGGAATGAAAAAAAATTTTATGAATTACTTAAACGAGAAGCACAAGGCCTGGAAAAGAAACATAAATAATTATGTTCCATATAGTACGATATTCCAAAGTTCCGGATACGGAAAGTCACGTTTGATTAAGGAAACAGCTAAGACAATCCCTACAATTTATATTTGCCTCCGAGATCCAAGAAGCACAGGATATCCTCCACGTACCAGTGTTGGTGCAGACCTGTTTGAACGAGTTCTTGGAGATTTAAAAGAAGAGGAGGAATGGAAGTTTCTTTATGTTTTACAGAATGCTATACTATGTTTCAAAGAGGAATTAAAGAATAGTACCTCTGAAGAGTTATGGAATAACCAGATGGATGCATCATTCTGTGAGAGAATATGGACCGATATTCAAAAAAAATCAGAAACTTGGAGAAATATAAGTTTTGATGCTATAAATTCTTCAAATAACCTTATAAGTGATGACAATACAGATGATGTTCACCTTCTTTTTTGTATTGATGAAGCTAGGACCCTTTTATCACAAGATAATTACAAGAAAATTTCATTGTTTAGATTTTTTCGCAGGGCATTGAGGCATATAACGTGGAATGGGCTTTTTGTCATGTTTTTGGATACATTAAGTAGGATATCAAATTTTGCACCTCCAAAATCGGCGGATCCATCAGGCCGAGATGATTCAAACTTACCTCTTAAATTATTTTATCCATACTTTCGTCTAACTACAATGGATATTCTTAAATCCGATGATAATGAGTATAATGAGCATAATGAGTACTTTAATTTGGCTAAGTTTGGTCGTCCTTTATACTTTTCATACTTGCAAAGTTGCAAAGACAATACTCAAGCTATTGGTAAGCTCAAAAATCTTCTTAGTCGAAAACTGCTTGGTGGAGCGAATTCGTTTAAAGAAAGTCAGCAGGAAATCTCTAGCTTGGCAATTCTATCATCTGTAATAGGAATTGACATGTCGCCACAGTCTAGATTGACCTCAGAACTTGTCGCTTCGCATATGGCCACTTGTCTTGCTTTATCAGAAGATAGAGAACGGTTAATTATTGCTTATCCTTCTGAGCCCTTACTATCAGAAGTTGCACTTGAATTCATGTCAGATTCAACGTTGCCAGAAATATTAAAGCAGTTTAATTCTTCTCTCAAAAAGGGACTTGTGGAACCTGGACCTCGAGGAGAAATTGTTAGTCGGATTATCCTTGCTGTTGTGGCTCATAATTTAAAAAAAAAAGGATCAGTAAACAGTGTTAAAGATTTTCTTACAGAACTTTATCATGAAGATTCTACCCCAGATTTGACGAACTTTTCAGATGATTTTATTGATGGATCTGTAGCATTTACGCATTTTAATGCAGTTAGTTATGTACCGGAAAGGAAAGATTTGGAAAATTTTTATAAAAGAAGATGCGCTTTCATTATGAAACGAAATCATCCTGGTGCAGATATTTGTATTCCTGTCCGCATGAAAACTGGCGAAAAATATAGTGTTATTATTATTCAAATAAAAAATATTTCAACTTCAAAAACTGACCAAAAATATCCTGCCTCAGCCCAATCAATGTTAAATTGTGATTATGTATTTGAGGGTACTGACTTAAAAAATCATACTGAACCATGTTTATGTTTATATTGGCAACTCGGATATAAACAACACTATCAAGAGTCTCATTCTAGTAGATCTACCCGTAGTGGTAACTTAGAAACTAAAAATTTGTATTGGGTAACTTTTGGTCTTACACATTACAAAATTGAAGATAATATTGCAGATATTCTTAGGGATATGTTAACTTCTTATGTTTCGCCATTTGATTCTGAATGGATAGTCAATAATGAAGAAGGTGATAATTGGGATGATAATGAATTGAAAATCATGCATCCTCTCAGATATGAAAAATACAAAGAGGAAGAAGAAAATCAAGAGAAAGAAGAAATTGAATAATTGTTATTGAATATGTCTGACGTAAGTTACTGAGATCTTTTTCATGTAAATTATTGATTATTTTATAATAAAGTGATTATTTTTATGTATCACTATTATAAAGTGATCAATAACATATATGAAAAATGTCCAGTGCTTACATAGGACATATCCAATAACAATTATTTATTAATCAATTATTATGTAATTAAATTCTTATGTATTGTTATGTTAAATTTTATAAACAAATAAAACAGTGATAAATTGCATGTATATATTATGAAATGTGATATAAATATAAATGAATAATTCTATTAAATATGAAAAGGATAGTAGAACAATAAGTAATAGTAGATATCTTAAAGAAAATTAGATCTAATAAAAGAACTTTCTATCATTGGAATTATAAATATACCATTTTGCCAATAAATACATTAGGAATTGATTAGATTTATTTTAAAAATACTAGAAAATAGAAATTAAATAATGGACCTATTTTAAGAATTTATAGTAATGTAAAAAGAATACCATGATAGACAAAAATTTAATTGATGAAAACATTGCAAATTTGCAACAAGTAATAAAAAATTTTCTGAAAAATTAAGAGATTTATAAATTGCCAAATTCTGGTAAAATATTAATTGAATTACTCAATCACTTACATTACTACCAGTAGAAATGCATGAGTTATAAATCAGTTTATTGTAGTTTAAAAGAAAATAGTAACTTAAAGTCCATGAATTATGATGCATTTCATAGATTATAACATCAACTAATATACTTCAAATAAAATCCAAATTATAAGTTTAAAAACAGATCACATTTATGTGATTCTTTTAACCAGTAACATTGTATATTGTTGCAACTCCTTCAGTAAGGTTTCTGGGTATTCTATAGGAACAGTTGTATAGATTATTTTTAGAATTTATAGTTTAAAAGTAAAGAAAGCAACTGTTTTATCATTTTCATCATCTTTATTTTTATCTTCATTAATATTATCTCTATCCTATTTGATTTTATTTATTAGAAAAAATGAAATATTGTCTTATTTCACACATTATTTACCTTATCTTTATTAACTATTTCTGCAATATCTGCAAAATCTTCTGCATTATATTTTTTCAATATCTGAAAGTTTAATAATAGATGATATTATAAATTTATAATTTTGAAAATATAAAATTGAAATAAATTGACTTTTTTTTAAAAAAAAGTATTTGACGCATTACATTATTTAGTATGCATTTTTGATTTGTGATCAAAAATAAATTACTATTTAATTACTTATTATATTTATTTAAAATCAAGTTTGGATAATTAATTTATATAATTATAAGAATGTAAAAATTACTAATTATTTTGGTACATTGTGATCAAATTTTGATTTAAGAGTAAAATAGGACCGCTTACTTCTAACGGAGGTCACCCACAAGCCTAAAGTAAAAATTACTTAGAAAAATAAAAAAAAACTGGTTGAATTTATAAGGTAAATTCACTAAACATTAAAAAATGTAACTGAAATTTTGTGGTAAATTTTTTTTATGTAACTGATAATATATGGTAAAATGGACGCATTTTTTTAAAATGTAACTTATAATTAATAAGGTAAAATCTATATATTCTTTAAAGATGTTACATTTATTTATAAGGTAAAATTTCAAATGTTTATACAATTAATAAGGTAAGATTATCTAGCGCGTTTATTTAAATGTTATTTTATTTACGCGCAAAATTGTAAATTGTTTACAAAATTATATGTAAATAAAACAAATATGGGAAAGTCTAAAAAATAACATAAAAAATGTACTGCAAACAAACTAGTAATAAAAAAGCCTAAAATAGTCTATACACTTGATGACATTATCTTTAAAAATTGTGACGAATTGGAATGTTACAAAAAATTAAAAAAACACACATTTTTTGGAAGTTATTAATGAAATAACTGTACGATGTGTGTGTAATAAAGAGGTTAAACTTGATAAATCTTATCGTGCACATAATTTAAATATTCACTCAAAAAGTAGTTTGTGCAATTTTACAGCTACAAAATAATTAACATTAGAATTTTTTTAGAAAAATCAAAAGTTAAAAGAACAAAGACTAAGCGAATTACCACGTGTCAGTAGAATCCTGAACAATATATATAAATGTAGGTTTTGAATTTGCTTAGCCAACATATAAAAATTTTTTCTTATGTGAGATTTATTATTGCTTATTTAATAACATAATTTTAAAATAGGTAATTTTAACGTTCACCCTGGGTGAAAATCACCTGGTCATATGTAAGGTTGCTTGCTGAAACCTAGGGGTTTAGGCAAGATGGCGTTTTACCGAAAAGTGAAATTCTGCCAAAACTATATTAAAGTTATATTAAAAAACTGGCGAAACTTTGAAGAAAGGCGAAACTGCCAAAACTTATTATAAATGCCGAAACTGCCGAAACTCTGCCAAAACTATAATAAATCTATAGCGTAGGATTTTAAAGAGGTTTAGACAAGCAACCTTAGTCATATGATTTTTAAAATTTATATACATAAAGTAAAACTGATTTTTAATAAATTATTTTAACTAAATTGCCAATAAATTAAAATTTTCCTCTTTATTTTATTAAAGCATTATAAAATTTGATAGCTAAAATATTGACCAAAATGGTGAAATTATATTCTTAGCAAGAAAAATTCAAAAATTAGTACCATTATAAAAAATACGGATATTTTTGCAAACATAATACCTACACTCATGTAAGTATTTTCCACCTTGTTGAACAATTTTCACATAATAAAGAAAGTCAATTTTATTTGAGCGAAAGTAGTAAAATTACGCTCTGAATTTAATAAACAAAAAATGAAAAATTCGTATATCTACGTTCATGAAATTTAAGATATAA